>NW_024425341.1:3006985-3084086 GCF_017311325.1 Ursus maritimus
TATCTCCTTGCATTTGCATGTTTATACACATGCACTGTGGGTTTCAACAGACATCTCAACCATAGCTCAGAGAGGTGAGGGCGGAAAATAAGGATAAGAAGTTCAGTGGAGGGGCGCCTGGGTGGCTCAGTCGTTAAGCATCTGCCTTCGGCTCAGGGCATGATCCCGGTGTTCTGGGATCGAGCCCCACACCAGGCTCCTCTGCTGGGAGCCTGCTTCTTCCTCTCCCACTCCCCCTGCTTGTGTTCCTCTCTCTCTGGCTGTCTCTCTCTCTGTCAAATAAATAAATAAAATCTTAAAAAAAAAAGAATTTCAGTGGAGGCAAGATACTATTGGATTAGCTATGTGTGAGGGTGGTTGTCACAGGAAAGACTGGGGATGAAGGTGGGCCAAGAGGATGTAAGGGGCAGGAGGTGCCCTTTTTGTCACCTTGTCCCTCCTTTTCCTCCCTTCTTATTTTAATTCTTTGTATGTGCAAGATAGTACGTTGGGTATTTTGCACCAGCCTTCTAAACTTGTAAATGGCTGAAGTTTCTACCACTAGATTTGCAGTGGTTGCTATAGATTATAATAGTCAGCATTCAGTAGGAATGTTTGAGTATATAGAGAAGGAGATCAAGATACATCAAGAGCAGTGGCTTCCAAGCATGATTGGGCATATTGGGACCAGACTGTGAAAATGTTTTCACTTATCCTAGGAAAATAAGACAAATAAGGGCAATGGAGTGAATTGTTCGTGAAGTGAAAAATGAACAATTTAAAAGAACTCTCCTGATCTTGAGATCACACCCTTAACTATTTTGGGATAGACATGCCTGTTTTGAAAGAGGAAATGATATAAGTAAATAGTAGGATTTTTTAAAAAGTTATTTTATATGATAAAATGGAAATTTGGCAATTCCAATTCTGTCTCTTTGTTTTTACTTACTCTTTGAGAATGTACTGGTCTGTAGGATCCCTAATTTCTTTTTAAATTTTTAATTTAAATTCAATTAGCCAACACACAGTTCTCATCATTAGTTTCAGATGTAGTGTTCAACAATTCATTAGTTGCCTGTAACACCCAGTGCTCATCACATCACATGCACTCCTTAATGCCCATCACCCAATTACCCCCATCCCCTTCCCCTCCAACAACCCTCAGTTTGTTTCCCAGAGCTAAGAGTCTCTCATGGTTGTCCTCCCTCTCTGATGATCTCCCCCTCAGTTTTCCTTCCCTTACCCTATTGATCCTCTGAGGTTTCCTATACTCCACATATGAGTGAAATCATATGATAATTGTTTTTCTCTGTTTGACTTAATTTGCTCAGTATAATACTCTCCAGTTCCATCCATGTTGATGTAAATGGTAACCATCCTTTCTGATGGCTGAGTAATATTCCATTGTATATATATGCCACATTTTCTTTATCCATTCATCTCTCGATGGACATCTCAGCTCTATCCACAGCTTGGCTATTGTGGACATTGCTGCTATGAACATTGGGGTGCAGGTGCCCCTTCAGATCACTACATTTGTACCTTTGGGGTAAATACCTAGTAGTGCAATTGCTGGGTAGTAGGGTAGCTCTATTTTTAACTTCTTGAGGAACCTCCATACCATTTTCCAGAGTGACTGTATCGCTTGCATTCCCACCAACAGTGTAAGAGGGTTCCCCTTTCTCTGCATCCTTACCAACATTTGTTGTTTCCTATCTTGTTAATTTTAGCCATTCTTACTGGTGTAAGGTGATATCTCATTGTGGTTTTGATTTGTATTTCCCTGATGCTAAGTGATATGGAGAGTTTTGTCATGTGTCTGCTGGCCATTTGTATGTCTTTTTTGGAGAAATATCTGTTCACGGCTTCTGCCCATTTCTTGACTGGATTCTTTGTTTTTTGGGTGTTGAATTTGATAGGTTCTTTATAGATTTTGGGTATTAGCCCTTTATCTGATATGTCATTTGCAAATATCTTCTCCCATTCTGTAGTTGCTTTTTAGTTTTGTTTACTGTTTCCTTTGCTGTGCAGAAGCTTTGTATCTTGATGAAGTCCCAATAGTTCATTTGTGCTTTTGTTTCCCTTGCCTTTGGAGACCTGTCTAGCAAGAAATTGCCATGGCTGAGATCAAAGAGGTTGCTGCCTGTGTTCTCCTCTAGGATTTTGATGGATTCCTGTCTCATATTTAGGTCTTTCATACATTTGAGCTTATCTTTTTGTGTGGTGTAAGAAAAAGGTCCAGTTTCATTCTGCATGTGGCTGTCCAATTTTCCCAGCACCATTTATTGAAGAGACTGTCTTTTTTCCATTGGCTATTCTTTCCTGCTTTGCCAAAGATTTGTTGACCATAGAGTTAAGGGTCCATTTCTGGGTTCTCTATTCTGTTCCATTGATCTATGTGTCTGTTTCTATGCCAGTACCATGCTGTCTTGATGATTAAGCTTTGGAATAGAGCTTGAAGTTTGGCATTGTGAAAACTGGTTTTCTTTTTCAACATCCCTTGGGCTATTCGAGGTCTTTTCTGGTTCCATACAAATTTTAGGATTATTTGTTGCAGCTCTGTGAAGAATGTTGATGATACTTTGATAGGGATTTCATTGAATGTGTAGATTGCTCTGGGGAGCATAGACATTTTAATTCTATATTTAATTCAAGATTTATTCTTCCAATTCATGAGCATGGAATGTTTTTCCATTTCCATGTGCCTTCCTCAGTTTCTTTCATAAGTGTTCTGTAGTTGTTAGAGTACAGATCCTTGACCTCTTTGGTTAGGTTTATTCCTAGGTATCGTATGGTTTTTGGTGCAATTGTAAATGGAATTGATTCCTTAATTTCTCTTTCTTCTGTCTCATTGGTAGTGTATAATGGATATCTGTGTATTGATTTTATATCCTGCCACATTGCTGAATTGCTATACGAGTTCTAGGAATTTTGGGGTGGAAACTTTTGGGTTTTCCACATAAAGTATCATGTCATCTGTGAAGAGTGAGAGTTTGACTTCTTCTTTGCCAATTTGAATGCCTTTTATTTCTTTTTGTTGTCTGATTGCTGAGGCTAAGACTTCTAGTACTATGTTAAACAACAGTGGTGATAGTGGGCATCCCTGTCATGTTCCTGACCTTAAGGGAAAAGTTCTCAGTTTTTCCCCATTGAGAGTGATATTCACTGTGGGCTTTTCATGGATGGCTTTTATGATATTGAAGTATGTTCCCTATATCCCTACACTGTGGAGAGTTTTAATCCAGAAAGAATGCTGTATTTTGTCAAATGCTTTTTCTGCATCAATTGAGAGGGTCATATGATTCTTGCCCTTTCTTTTATTAATGTGATCTGTCACGTTGATTGATTTGCGAATGTTGAACCGCCCTTGCAGCCCAGGAATAAATCCCACCTGGTCATGATGAATAATCCTTTTAATGTACTGTTGGATCCTATTGGCTAGCGTCTTGGTGAGTATTTTGGCATTCATGTTCATCAGGGATATCAGTCTGTAATTCTCCTTTTTGATGGGGTCTTTGTCTAGTTTTGGGATCAAGATAATGCTGGCCTCATAGAATGCGTTTGGAAGTTTTCCTTCCATTTTTATTTTTTGAAATAGCTTCAGTAGAATAGGCATTATTTCATCTTTAAATGTTTGGTAGAATTCCCCTGGGAAGCCATCTGGCCCTGGACTCTTGTTTTTTGGGAGGTTTTTGATTCCTGCTTCAACTTCCTTACTGGTTATGGGTTTGTTCAGATTTTCTATTTCTTCCTGTTTCAGTTTTGGTAGTTTATACATCTCTAGGAATGCACCCATTTCTTCCAGATTGCCTAATTTATTAGCATGTAGTTTCTCATAATATGTTCTTCAAATTGTTTGTATTTCCTTGGTGTTGGTCATGATCACTCCTCTTTCATTCATGGTTTTATTAATTTGGGTACTTTCTCTTTTCTTTTTGATTAGTCTGGCTAGGGGTTTATCAATCTTATTAATTCTTTCAAAGAACAGGCTTCTAGTTTTGTTAATTTGTCCTACTGTTCTGGTTTCTATTTCATTGATCTCTGCTCTAATTTATTATTTCTCTTCTCCTGCTTGGTTTAGGCTTTATTTGTTGTTCTTTCTCCAACTCCTTTAGGTGTAAGTTTAGTTCATGTATTTGAGATTTTTCTAATTTTTTGAGAGAGGATTGTATTGCGATGCACTTTCCTCTTAGGACTGCCTTTGCTGAATTCCAAAGGTTTTGAACAGTTGTGTTTTCATTTTCATTAGTTTCCATGAATTTTTTAAATTTTTCTTTAATATCCTGGTTGACCCATTCATTCTTTAGTGGGATGCCCTTTAACCTCCAAGTATTTGTGTTCCTTCCAAATTTCTTCTTGTGATTGAGTTCCAGTTTCAAAACATTGTTGTCTGAAAATATGCAGGAAATTATCCCAATCTTTTGGTATCTGTTGAGACCTGATCTGTGATCCAGTATGTGATCTATTCTGGAGAAAGTTCCATGTGCACTAGAGAAGAATGTGTATACCGTTGCTTTAGGATGGAATGCTCTGTATATGTCTGTGACATCCATCTTGTCCAGCATGTCATTCAAAGCCCTTATTTTCTTATTTTTCTTCTGCTTAGATGATCTATCCATTGCTATGAGTGGGGTGTTGAAGTCCCCTACTATTATTGTATTTTTATCAATGTATTTCTTTAATTTGATGATTAATTGGTTGATGTAATTGGCTACTCCCAAATTAGGAGCATAAATATTTATAATTGTTAGATCTTGTTGGAGAGACCCTGTAAGTATGATATAGTGTCTCCCTTCATCTCTTACTACAGTCTTTGGTTTAAAAACTAGTTTGTCTGATATTAGGATTGCTACCCCAGCTTTCTTCTGAGGTCCGTTTGCATGATAAATTGTTCTCCACCCTCTCACTTTCAGTCTGGTGGTGTCTTTAGGTCTAAAACGAGTCTCCTATAGACAGCATATGGATGGGTATTGCTTTTTTATCCACTCTGATACCCTGTGTCTTTTGATTGGATCATTTAGCCCATTTATATTCAGAGTAACTATTGAAAGATTCGAATTTAGTGCCATTGTATTACCTGTAAAGTCCCTGTTTCTGTAGATTTTCTCTGTTTCTTCCTGGTTTATGTTACTCTTGGGCTCTGTCTTTACTTACATGATCCCCTGTAATATTTCTTGTAGAGATGGCTTGGTGGTCACATATTCTTTCAGTTTCTGTCTGTCCTGGAAACTCTTTATCTCTACTTCCATTCTGAATGACAGCCTTGCTGGATAAAGTAATTTTGGCATGTTTTACTCATTTTGTACCCTGAATATATTATGTCAGGCCTTTCTGGCCTGCCAGGTCTCTGTGGATACATCTGATGCTAGTCTAGTGTTCCTATCACTGTAGGTTAGGAACCTCTTGTCTCAAGCTGCTTTCAAGATTTTCTTTTTCTCTAAAATTTGCAAGCTTTACCATTATATGTCAGGGTGTTGATCTATTTTTATTGATTTTGGACCTCTTGGACATGAATTTCTGTTTCCTTCCCCAGATTAAGGAAGTTCTCAGCTATGATTTGCTCAAATATACCTTTTGGGCCTCTCTTTCTTCTCCCTCAGGAACACTGATAATTCTGATATTGTTTTATTTTATGGCATCGCTGATATCTTGAAGCCTCCCCCATAATCCATTAGTTGTTTTTCTCTCTTTTCCTCAGCTTCTTTCTTTTCCATCAGCTTGTCTTCTATATCACTTACTCTCTCTTCTGCCTCAATTACCCGAGCTGTTAGAGCATGCAATTTAGACTGCATCTTGGTTAGAACATTTTTAATTTCGGCCTGATTAGATCTCACTTCTGTATTAAGAGATTCTTTAGTGTCTTTCATGCTTTCTTCAAGCCCAGCTAGTAACTTTATAATTGTTATCCTGAATTACATTTCTGACATTTTACTTATATCGATTAGATCTGTGGCAGAGAGTATTCCTGCTGGTTCTTTCTTTTGTTGTGAATTCCTCCTTATAGTCATTTTGCCCAGAGAAGAATGGATGAACAAGTGAGCACTATCAGAAATATCAACCACGACCCAAGCAAAATACACACTAGACAAGTCTGAAGAGGTCAGAAACTAGAAAAGAAAAGAAAAAGAAAGGGAAAAAAAAGAAGGGAAAGAAAATAAAAGGGGTAAGGGAGAGAATCTAATCTCACAGAGTGGACAAAACAGGGTGATCCACTTGGTCCTGAGTGGTATTTTGGTCTGCGTGTTAGAAGACACTAAATCCCAACATTATAAAGAAAGCAAAACTTATATATATACAAAAATAAAATTGAATAGAGTGAAAGCAAGCCAAAAATGAAGAATATATCTATAAAATGTAAATGTAAAAAGTAAAAGTTAAAAAAAGATTTAAAAACAAAGAGTTGATAAAATAAGAAACTAGTTGAAAAGGGAAAAAAAGAAATGGAAAATTTTAAACTGAAAGATAAATCATGAGAAAACCCCCTCAAATTCTATATACTATTTTCCCCTCATGCTGCAGTTTTACAGTCCTGTGTGGTCCCTAAACTTGCTGTTCACCTATTCTTCCAGTTGGTCTTCTGGGGGAGGGGCCTGCTGGGCTGATTCTCAGGTGTCTTTGCCTGGGCAGAGTTGTATTGCCCCTTTTTAGGGGCCTGGGCTCAGTGTAAGCTTGTCCTCTGTGTGGCTTTCATTCTTTGGAGGCTTTCTGTGTGTCTTTAGAGGATCAAAATAAAAATGGCAGTGCCCTGATCTTCAGCCCCAGAACCAAAAGAACACAGGCCCCTCTCTTCAGTAAACCCTCAGGGATAAACAGTCTTCACTTTTATGTGTGCCAAACTCTGTAGACTCCTATGGTATGTGCCCACACTGATCCTCCCTGGGGGAAGGTGGAGGGTCCCACATTTCTGCACTTTGTAGGGCCCTTGAACGGAGAGCAGTTGCCTGATCCTGTGCACCTGCTCCACTCCTCCCAGTAGAAGGTGGAGGGTCCCCAGGTTCCTGTCCTTTGCAGAGACCCCACAGGGAGAATGGTCACATGGTGGGGCCATGGTTCACAGTTTATGGCTAACAGAGCTGAAAGCCCCCTCCCAGTCTTGCTGACCAAAACCAGTTTCTCTGCTCTAATACTTGGGAACTCTACCAGCTCAGGCACCCCCATTCTTTCTGTGACTCCAGGGATCCTAAGGGTTCCATTTTTGCCCTGGGGCTATATCACTTCCTGGTAGCTGGCTTGCTGAGGCTCCCTCCCCTCACCATTTATCTTCCGATATCTCCCCTCAGATTCAATTCTCTGCACCTCTTACCTTGCAAAAAATGGTCACTTTTTTGCTTGCAGAGTTCTTTTTTTTTTTACATCTCAGATTGAATTCATAGATGTTCAGAATGATTTGATGGTTATCTAGCTAAATTCAAGGGACCAGATGAAATGAAGCCCCCTACTCTTCTGCCATCTTGCCTTGATGCACGATCCCTAATTTTGACAACCCTTAATCTAGAGCATGGGGTCCCATCAGAGAGCAGGCCTGGAATTGGTCCCCAGGGAAAGGGAGAAATGGATAGCTAGAGGTTGCTTTAGGGGCATCAGGGATATGGGTATGAGAGAGATCCTGTCCACCTTGTGCCCATGGCCAGCCCTGGAGCTAGCATGGTAGATGCAGAAGAGAGGATGGATCTAGAATAATTCTGAAGGAGATGGAGATCCCTTCTTTTGCTTTTGCCTCACCAAGAAAGTTATCAAGTTGCTAGAGAAAATCTCTTTCATTTCTTATCTAGGTGGGAGGCTGTGATTTAGCAAAAAACTGAGGTGATTTAGAGAAATTGATGTCTACCTACATTTCAGTACCAGTTGGCTTTGTGTTTGGATGTAATTCCTAGCCCTCAGGACACTCAAGCTCTGAAGTCAAAGGCCAGTGTGTTGTAATGCAAATAACAGTGACGTTATTAACAGTGAAGTGATCAAAATGTTGACACACTTATGCACACAGAGGAATACCTCAACAGTCCCATAAAAATTAGTTTTGTTTGTTTGCATTGAGCTCGAAGACTTTGTAGGGAAAAGAGAAATTCATCCTGGAGTCAGGGTACTGGGCGCTCCATTTCCAGCCCCACCATTTTCTTACTATAATTTCTAAGGAAGCACAATTTTCAGAAAAAATGGAAGCTATGGAAACAAAATGGAAAATTTGTGAAGATTAAAATATAAGTAATTCTTTAAAAAATGTCCTCCATATTTCTGAAGTGACTTTGTTAGTTTAAAATACAAAATGTATTATGTATAAGTTGCTATGCTCAGAATTACCACACATGAGTATATAAATTTCAAAACCACAGTTTATTCAGAAGTCACAAATTTTAGATTTAATCATCTTTCAGATGTTTAACATTTTTATTACCAATGGAATTACAGCTTAGCAATCTTTAAATAAACTAGTTTCTTGTTTATTTTTAATTATTTAAATAATATGGATAATTTATTTTTTTTTGGCTTTAAAAAAGTTTCAGATTAAAAAAGTTTTCCTGAAGATTGCAAAAATAGTTGTCATACTTTGGGGATTTTAGAATTTCTCACAACGCCAAGTAGGTTGAGAAGGCTTTCATATTCAGAAAGGGAACTAAAAAAAAAAAAAAAAAGAGAGAGAGAGAGAGAAGCTATCTTGTAATTCTTTCTTCTATATAATTGAGTTTAACTTTTGACAAGTTTTGTCGAATATGTCTCTTTTCTCAGCTATCACCATCAGCAGTTTCTCTTCCCTGAAGCTTATTTTTTATTTTGTCAAAAAGCTTCTGCAAACAAATTCGTCCAATTTTTCTGTTTTTAAAAATCCTAGATTATTTGTCTTTATTTACAAGTTATCTGTGAGTATTGCAAACACCTCTCAGCTTTTTTCACACAATTCAGATGATGGAGAAATGCAAAGCAGATGGAAAGATGATAAGGAAGAGTATGTGACACACAAAAGCTACAAGGCAGAAAGAACAAGTTCATCAGAGTCTCAGCATCCCCTTAGATCACTCACATGAAAATGTTCTCAATTTAAAAGATACAGAAGTGTCTTCTCCAACATCAAATTCTTGCTTTTCTAATCTTGTCATTTGTAGCAATTTTAATAACATAAAATATTTCTTTGATCCAAAAAAAGAAATCACCACCAAATGATTTTGTTCTCCTTATTAATTGTTGCTTTTTCTCCTAATTATAAATGAAGCTACATTTTTATTTTTTTATTTATTTTTTATTTTTATTTTTTTAATGATTTTTTATTATATTATGTTAGTCACCATACAGTACATCCCCGGTTTCCGATGTAAAGTTCGATGATTCATTAGTTGCGTATAACACCCAGCCCATTCCCCCACCCTCCTCCCCTCTGAAGTCCTCAGTTTGTTTCTCATAGTCCATAGTCTCTCATGTTTCATTCCCCCTTCTGATTACCCCCCTTTCTTTATCCCTTTCTTCCCCTACTGATCATTCTAGTTCTTATGTTCCATAGATGAGAGAAATCATATGATAGTTGTCTTTCTCTGCTTGACTTATTTCACTTAGCATTATCTCCTCCAGTGCCGTCCATGTTGCAGCAAATGTTGAGAATTCATTCTTTCTGATAGCTGAGTAAAATTCCATTGTATATATGGACCACAACTTCTTAATCCAGTCATCTGTTAAAGGGCATCTCGGCTCCTTCCACAATTTAGGTATTGTGGACAATGCTGCTATGAACATTGGGGTGCATATGGCCCTTCTCTTCACTATGTCTGTATCTTTGGGGTAAATACCCAGTAGTGCAATGGCTGGGTCATAGGGTAGCTCAATTTTTAACTTTTAAGGGACCTCCACACTGTTTTCCAGAGTGGCTGTACCAGCTTGCATTCCCACCAACAATGTAGGAGGGAATCCCCTTTCTCCACATCCTCTCCAACAATTGTTGTTTCTTGCCTTGTCAATTTTTGCCATTCTAACTGGCGTAAGGTGGTATCTCAGTGTGGTTTTGATTTGAATTTCCCTGATGGCTAATGATTTTGAACATTTTTTCATGGGTCTGTTAGCCATTTGTATGTCTTTATTGGAAAAGTGTCTGTTCATATCTTCTGCCCAGTTTTTGATTTGTTTATTTGTTTCTCGTGTATTGAGTTTGAGAAGTTCTTTGTAGATCTTGTGTACCAGTCCTTTATCTGTAGTGTCATTTGCAAATATATTCTCCCATTCCGTGGGCTGCCTCTTAGTTTTTCTGACTGTTTCCTTGGATGTGCAGAAACTTTTAATCTTGATGAAGTCCCATAAATTCATTTTATCTTTTGTTTCTCTTGCCTTTGGGGATGTGTCATGAAAAAGGTTGCTTTGGCCGACGTCGTAGAGGTTGCTGCCTATGTTCTCCTCTAGAATTTTGATGGATTCCTGTCTCACATTGAGGTCTTTCATCCATTTGGAGTTTATTTTTGTGTATGGTGTGAGAGAGTGGTCAAGTTTCATTCTTTTGCATGTAGCTGTCCAATTTTCCCAGCACCATTTAGTGAAGAGACTGTCTTTTTCCACTGTATGTTTTTTCCTGCTTTATCAAATATTAGTTGCCCAAAGAGCCGAGGGTCCATTTCTGGGCTCTCTATTCTGTTCCATTGGTCTATGTGTCTGTTTTTGTGCCAGTACCATGCTGTCTTTGTGATCACAGCTTTGTAGTACAGCTCGAAATCCGGCATTGTGATGCCCCCAGCTTTGTTTTTCCTTTTCAACAGTTCCTTGGAGATTCGGGGCCTTTTCTGTTTCCATACAAATTTAAGGACTGTTTGTTCCAGTTCTTTGAAAAATGTCCTTGGTATTTTGATCGGGATAGCATTGAAAGTGTAGATTGCTCTGGGTAGCATGGACATTTTAACTATGTTAATTCTTCCGATCCATGAGCATGGAATATCTTTCCATCTTTTTATGTCTTCCTCAATGTCTTTCAAGAGTGATTTATAGTTTCTAGAATATAGGTCCTTTACGTCTCTGGTTAAGTTAATTCCAAGGTAACGTATGGTTTTTGGTGCTATTGTAAATGGGATGGATTCCCTAATTTCTCTTTCTTCGGTCTCGTTATTCGTGTATAGAAATGCAACTGATTTCTGAGCATTGATTTTGTATCCCGCCACGTTACTGAATTGCTCTATAACTTCTAATAGTTTGGGAGTGGCTTCTTTTGGGTTTTCCATATAGAGTATCATGTCATCTGCAAAGAGAGACATTTTGACTTCTTCTTTGCCAATTTGAATACCTTTGATCCCTTTTTGTCGTCTGATTGCTGTTGCAAGGACTTCTAGTACTATGTTGAATAATAGTGGCGAGAGTGGGCATCCTTGTCGAGTTCCTGATCTTAAGGGAAAGGCTTCCAGCTTTTCCCCATTGAGAATAATATTTGCAGTAGGCTTTTCATAGATGGCTTTTATGAGATTGAGAAATGTACCTTCTATTCCTACACTCTGAAGGGTTTTAATCAGGAAAGGATGCTGTATTTTGTCAAATGCTTTTTCGGCATCGATTGAGAGGATCATATGGTTCCTGAGTCTTTTCTTGTTGATATGATGTATCACGCTGATTGATTTGCGAATATTGAACCACGCTTGCATCCCAGGTATGAATCCCACTTGATCGTGATGGATAATCCTTTTAATGTACTGTTGGATTCTATTAGCAAGTATCTTGTTGAGGATTTTGGCGTCCATATTCATTAGGGAAATCGGTCTGTAATTCTCCTTTTTGATGGGGTCTTTGCCTGGTTTGGGGATCAAGGTAATATTGGCCTCATAGAATGAGTTTGGTAGCTTTCCTTCTGTTTCTATTTTTTGAAATAGCTTTAGGAGAATAGGTATTATTTCTTCTTTGAATGTTTGGTAGAATTCCCCAGGAAAACCGTCCGGGCCTGGAGTTTTGTTATTTGGAAGGTTGTTTATCACTGACTCAATTTCTTCATAATTAATTGGCCTGTTTAAGGAATCAATTTCTTCCGGTTTCAATCTTGGTAGTTTATAGGTTTCCAGGAAGGATTCCATCTCTTCCAGATTGCTTAGTTTATTGGCATATAGCTGTTGATAAAAATTTCTAATAATCCTTCCAATTTCAATGGTGTTCGTCGTGACCTCTCCTTTTTCATTCATAATTTTAATAATCTGGGTCCTTTCTCTTTTCTTTTGGATAAGTCTTGCCAGTGGTCTGTCAATTTTATTGATTCTCTCAAAGAACCAGCTTCTAGTCCTGTTGATCTGCTCTACTGTACTTCTGGTTTCTGCTTGATTGATTTCAGCTCTAATTTTGGTCAACTGCTTCCTCATGCGTGGATTAGGCCTGTCCCTCTGTTGCTGTTCCAGCTTCTTGAGGTGAGAATATAAAAACTGCATTTTAGATTTTTCTATTCTTTTGAGTGAGGCTTGGATGGCTATGTATTTCCCCCTTAGGACTGCCTTTGCAGTATCCCATAGGTTTTGGACTGTTGTATTTTCATTCTCATTGGTCTCCATAAATTGTTTAATTTGATTTTTGATTTCCTGGTTTATCGAGTCATTCCTGAGCAGGATGGTTCTTAGTCTCCAAGTGTTTGAGTTTCTTCCAAATTTTTCCTTGTGGTTGAGTTCCAATTTCAGAGCGTTGTGGTCTGAGAATATGCAGGGGATAATTTCAATCTTTTGGTATCGGTTGAGACCTGTTTTGTGTCCCAGAACATGGTCTATTCTTGAGAATGTTCCATGGGCATTAGAATAGAATGAGTATTCTTTGGTTCTGGGGTGTAGTGTTCTATATATATCTATGAGGTCCAACTCGTCGAGTATGGCATTCAAAGCCTTTGATTCTTTGCTTAGTTTTTGCCAGGGTGTTCTGTCTATTTCTGATAGTGGAGTGTTGAGGTCCCCTACTATTAATGTATTTTTATTTATATGTCTCTTTATTCTGGTTAAGAGTTGGCTTGTGTATCTTGCTGCTCCCCTGTTGGGGGCATATATATTTATAATTGTCATATCCACTTGTTGAATACTTCCTTTAAGAATAATATAGTGCCCTTCTGCATCTCTATCTATAGTCTGTAGTTTAAAATCCAATTTATCTGATATGAGAATTGCTACCCCAGCTTTCTTTTGAGGTCCAATGGCGTGAAAGATGGTATTCCATCCCTTACTCTCAGTCTGAATGCATCTTTGGGTTCGAAATGAGTCTCTTGTAGACAGCAAATGGATGGGTCATTTCTTTTTATCCAATCTGCAACCCTGTGGTATTTTATGGGAGCATTTAAGCCATTCACATTAAGACTGAATACTGAGAGGTATTCTGTAGGGCTGGTTTCGTGGTTATGAAATTGGTTAATGACTAGCGATTCTGGAAGGTCTTTATTTCTCCATCAATTCTGAATGACAGCCTTGCTGGATAAAGGATCCTTGGCTGCATGTTTTTCTGGAAAAAGCTAAAAATGCTCCCCTTTCTCATTCCAGGTCTGTGTAGACAGGTCTGATGTAATTCTGATACCTTTGCCTTGGTACGTGAGAATTTCTTTGCCCTGGCTGCTTTCAATACTGTATCCTTGGATCTAATGTGAATTGCACTATGGCGTGACGTGGTGTAGGTTTGTCATGGTTGATCTTGGGAGGGATCCTCTCTGCCTCTTGGACACGAATGTTTGTTTCCCTCGCTAGATTAGGGAAGTTTTCAGCTACAATTTGTTCAAATATCTCTTCTAGACCTCTGTTTTTCTCCACCCCCTCGGGGATGCCGATGATTCTGACATTGGATTGTTTCATTGAGTTAGTAATCTCCCGTAACCTACATTGGTGGGCATGGATTTTTTTAAGTCCAGCTTCTATTTTCATTTTTTCTTCTACTAACCCATCCTCCAATTCGCTAATACGTTCCTCTGCCTCGGTGACCCTGGCCATCAGAACCTCTAGTTTTGACTGCATTTGGCTCATAGAATTTTTAATTTCTGCAAGATTTGCTCTCATTTCCGCCCTTAGGGATTCTATATTCTCAGTAACATTTTTCAAGTCTACTCATCATCTTGAGCATTGTTACTCTGAATTCCATTTCTGATAATTTGGTTACATCCATATCCATTATTTCTGAGGCCACAGACTCGTCTTTTCTTTGCTCAGGGGGACTTCTCCTTCTCGTCATTCTGATGAGGAGAGGTTGCGGGGTTGTCCAGAGCCCAAATTATTGACTGGGACCCAGGCCGTGTGCCCTTTTTTTATAGGGATCTTAGGGATGTGGGCTTCTTCTTTAAAGATTTTATTTATTTATGTGGCAGAGAGCCAACCAGCGAGAGAGGGAACACAAGCAGAGGAGTGGGAGAGGAAGAAGCAAGCTTCCAGCAGAGGAGCCCGATGAGGGACTCCTTTCCGGAATGCCGGGATCACGCCCTAAGCCAAAGACGGGTGCTTAATGACTGCGCCACCCAGGTGCCCCGGGATGTGGTCTTCTTGATTTTTCAGCCTGCCTTCTGGGGGAGGGGCCTGCCGCGCCGGTACTGAGGTAACCCTGTTTGGGTAGAGTCTCTGTGTCCCCTGCGAGGGGGGTTGGGGATGGGCACACTGTGAGCTGGTATTTCCAGGCTTTTGTTCTCTGGCAGCTTTCCCTGGCAGTTTGCTGTGCGTCTTCTGAGAGTCAGAGCAGCAGTGGCCGAATCTCAGCCTCTGTCTCAGAACAGAGGGATTGCGGACCATTCTCCACTGATGTTCTGGCCACTTTAACTCCGTTACTGTTGGTGCTGCTCAACCCTGCAGCGTCCCGGGATGTGCGCCCCACACCCGGCGTCCCAGCCCTCACTTCCAGGGCCGGCACGTCTCTGTCCTTTGTGTTTCTAACACTGCCAGCCACCAGCCGCCAGCCGCCCCCGCGGGCTCCCTCCCAGAGCTCCCAGTCTCAGTCTGGTTCCAGTGTGAGCGCACAGGAGCTCCGTTTCAGTCTGGTGACGTGCACTCCCGGCTCACGGTCTCAGTCTGCTCTCTCGCGGGTGCCGTCCTCAAGTCTGCCGGGTCCCCCGTGCAGGTGGCTACCACTTCCCGGCACCCGAACGCGGCGGCTCCCTCTCCCTTCCGTTTATCTTCCGATATCTGTGCGGGTTTCACGGCTCCCTGCTTCGTACCTCAATACTCAGCGCTGGAGATGTTCATTTGTAGAGATCCAGATGTATCTTCCTGTGTCTCAGGTTGATTCCGTGGATGTTCAGGCTGGTCTGGTACCTATCCAACTCGACTCAGGGGACTGGCTGAAAAAGGGGTCCCCTACTCCTCCGCCATCTTAACTCCTCTGCTACATTTTGATTTTTGTAGGCAGAAATGCATCTTTCACTACAATCCACCAGAACTGCACTGAATAGACTCTGATAAACTTTATAACAAAAAGAATTATTTATACTGCACACTTACAGGTTTTGTTTCTGTGAAGAGCCCTAACAAAGATTTTGATACTGAAAGTGGTTCTAGAGGAACAGAATTTTAAGAATGAGTTTTCTGAATTGGTTCTGGGATCTATGGAATTGGCTCTCTAATCTGATTAGATTTAAAGATGCTAAAGATTCTATTTCTAGCAGTAAAGGGAGTATAGCATAGTCCATGGTATGATCTGGCAGTTGAAACAAAATAGCTCCTACTCCTAATCACCCACTTATAATAAATAAGAATCTGGGTGACTGTGTATATAATACTTTCAAACATTTGCCAAACTAATGAATATAATGAGATTGGCTGGGTGCTCCTATTGTCACTGGGCAAAGTGGGGAAAGAAAAGGATGAGCCCAGGGAATTGAAGCTCAGCTCATGTGCCACAGAAGTGACCTGAAGGCTTCTATGTGTACCCTGAAGGAGACATTTATCTTCTGTAACCACAGGGCTGAACTTGGTGAAAGTCAAATCCAGGATCTCATCTTACAACTGACTGAATTATAAAGAAAATTGAACTGCTAGCCGTGCAGTTTGTCTACTGTTAAAGTGATGGTATTGATAGGGAGGGAATGGATTCCTAAAAGTTGGAATGGGATTGTATGGGAAGACTCTGATGAAGCTGAGGATAGTATGAGCACTTAAATTCCAGTAAGTTTTCTTTACCAGTGGAAACAGCTTCCCCGCTCCCAGAAGAGGTGGCCTCTCCACCCCCAACTGAGGGAATTAAGGAACATGATTGGAAAATTGGTGACAATGAAATTTTAGGAATAGGTGTGTGGATAGACCTATCGAAATGGGCAAAAACATGAAGATATTTATATCCCATGCGACTGCTTACCAAAGGGTAACCCCAGTAGAGGAGAGTTTTAACAATCCAGTGGATACCGGTCGGTTTTTTCCCAGCCACTCCTATCATTACCTAATAAGGTTCACGAACAAAGTGGCTTTGGTGGCAGTGATGGAGGTTATGCATATACACAACAACATGGACTTGTACTCACTGAGGCTGACCTGACTATGGGACTGCTGAGTGCCCAATGTGCCAGCAGCTGAGACCAACACTGTCTCTAAGATGGCCCTATTCCTTAGGGTGATTGGTCGCTACCTGAGCAGGTTGATTACATTGGGCTGCTTCCATCATGAAAGGCGCAGAATTTTTATTCTTACCGGAGTAGACACTTAATCAGGATATGAATTTGCCTTCCTTGCATAGAATGCTTCTGCTGACTTTATCATCCATGGACTTATAGAATGTTTATCCACTGTCATGGTATTCCACACAGCATGGCTTCTGACCAAGGAACTCAATTCACAGCAAATGAAGTGTGGCAATAGACTCACACACTTGGAATTCACCGGTCTTACCATATTCCCCATAATCCAGAAACAGCTGGCTTGTTGGAACAATGAAATAGTCTTTAGAAGACTCAGTTATAGCACCAGCTAGGTGGCAAAAACTTTCATAAATGTTGACCAAAATAAAAAAGTAAAGCTTTTTTTTTTTAAGTTTTTTTTTTTAATTTATGTGACAGAGAGACAGCCAGCAAGAAAGGGAACACAGCAGGGGAGTGGGAGAGGAAGAAGCAGGCTCCCAGCGGAGAAACCCGTTGTGCGACTCGATCCTGGAACACCGGGATCACGCCCTGAGCCGAAGGCAGACGCTTAACGACTGCACTACCCAGGCGCCCGGACAGTAAAGCTTTTATAGGACATATTCATTAGTCATGAGCCAATGAAATTAGAAATAAACCATAAAAAGGGAACTAACAAATCTTAACTACTTGGAAATAAGAAAAAGAGTCTTAGATAACAACAGAATCAAAGAGGACATTTAAAAAGAAATTGCTATCTAGAAACAAAGGAAAGGAGAAATACTGAAATAGAAAACCAACAACAACAACAAAAAAAGCAGAACAGAAAATAAACTCACCAGTGAATTAAAAAAGAGAAAAACCATCTGAACACAATACTAAATGCCAAAAAGGTATTGGATTAAATTTATCAGTCATTCTTTTTTTTTTTTTTTAAAGATTTTATTTATTTATTTCACAGAGAGACAGCCAGCGAGAGAGGGAACACAAGCAGGGGGAGTGGGAGAGGAAGAAGCAGGCTCCCAATGAAGGAGCCTGATGTGGGGCTGGATCCCAGAACGCTGGGATCACGCCCTGAGCCGAAGGCAGATGCTTAACGACTGCGCCACCCAGGCGCCCCTATCAGTTATTCTCAATATAAATAGAAGGAAGAAAACTCTTGAGTATGAAAATGACTAAAAACCAACAGCAAATATTACCCTAAAGTGAAAGACACTGAGACAATTTCAGTTATAATAAAATACTAGAGGGAAGGTTGCCTACAATCACCATTATTACTTAATGTTATTCTGAAGGTGTTGGCAAATGTAGTAAGGTAAGAAAATGAAATAACAGGCATAGGCATTGGAAAAAAATAGATAACATAATCTGTTCTTGCTACTAACAAGATTGTATACTAAGAAAATCCTAGGAATCTTGGGGAAGAAACTTACTGGATTTAATAAAAAATTTCAATGTAAGATAATTATATTAAAAAAACATTTTTACAACTCTAACAATAAACACCAAGTAATGGAAATGGAAAGATTATATCATTTAAAACGACATTAAAAGTGACAAAATTATTTAACAATGAAGACATAGAATCTATATAAAGAGACCTAAAATATCTTACTAAAAGACATAAGATATGAATAAATGGAGAGGCAAATTATGTTTTTTGATGGGTAAAATAATAAAAATGACAATCCTCCCAAATTGATATATAAATAATTGCAATTTCAATTTAAAATCTTAGTGGGATTTTTCTTAGAACTGAATGCAAATACCTTAAATTTCATATGGTAGAATGGTTAGAATAACTAAGATTATTATGAGGAAGGAGAACAATGAGGGATGACTTGCCTCATATGCAATATATGTAAGAAAGCCTCTATAATAAAACCAATATGGTATTTATGTAAGAATAGAAAAGCAGGTCAATGGAACAGAATTAACAGTCCAGAATTAGATGCTGGAATACATGGGAATTTAACATAAGACAAGTGCGGTGATTTAATTCAGAGGAAAAATAATGTACTCTTTCATAAACGATGCTGGCATAACTTCATATCCATCTGGAAGAAAAAAATAGATCTCATTCTTATATCAAAAACAAAAATAAGTTCCCGGTGTATTAAAGACAAATGTAAGGGACATATAAAAAAAAAGTTGTAAGAAAATGTAGGGCTAGGGAGATCCTACCAGGCAAAATTGGAAACCCAGAAGTAATAAAGGAAAAGGAAGACTTATTTAGCTGTGTAAAAATGTAATATTTTTGTATAGAAAACATTTCCATATTCAAAGTCTATAGATTAATAACAGACCTGGGTAAATATTTGTAATGTAGATGTCAAAGAGTTAATTTTTATAATATACTAATAGCTCTAACAATTCGATGAAAGACATACCAAGCATCAGAAAACTAGGCAGTGTGTTTGGAAAGACAATTTACGGTATGAACAGTAAAAGACTATATGAAAAGATGCTCAAATTCTTTAGTAATCAGGGAAATGCAAAGTAAAACAACAATAAGGTACCAGTTTACACTTATTAGACAAGCAAAATTAAAAAGGACTCAAACTCATTTTTGTCAGGGGTGTGTGTGTGTGACACATACTTATGAAAATGTGAAGTGTTACATCCTTTTTGGAAAGCAACTGGGGACATCTATTAAAATTTAAAATATCAGGGATACCTGAGTGACTCAGTTGGTTAAATGTCTGCCTTCAGCGCAGGTCATGGTCCCAGGGTCCTGGGATTGAGCCCTGGGTAGGGCTCCTGGCTCAGTGGGGAGTCTTCTCCTGCTTCTTCCTCTGCCACTCCCTTGCTTGTTCTCTCTCTCTCTCATAAATAAATAAATAAATAAATAAATAAATAAAATCTTTAAAAAAATTAAAAATATCAGACACCCTTCGAGAATGAGCATTAAACTTCCAGGAATTTATTGCTTAAAAACTAATGTACCCAATTCATGAGGGAATATATGTTAATTGCAACATTGTTTGTACTGGCCAAGAACTGGGAAAAAAGTGAACTTCTTGTCAATAGGGACGTGACTCAATAAATAATGATATAATCATACAATGAAAGTTTGTGCAACCATAAAAAAAGATTAGAGTCACACCAATGACTTGGGATGATTTCTCTAAGGAAATGTTTGAGTGAGTCGTGCAAGATGCAGAAAAGTACATAAAGCAAATGATACCAGAAACAAGTCCTGTGTGTATATGCATATGCTTGTGAGCATGCCCATGCATACATGTGTGCATGTGTGTGTGACTGTGTATGTAGAATTATCTGACTGTGAAGAAAAATACGGAAGATACACATAAATTTTTAAACTCGTATCCGTGGGGCATGGGGCATGAGGCATGAAATGCAGAGAACGTGGGGATGGATCCAGGAAAAGGTGTCAAGGAAAAATGGCATGTATAGTATTTTCCTAATTATGTGAAATTATCTAAGATTCCACGGCAACAGATCAATGTGAGGACTCAGTTCTGACATGCATGAGTTTCATATGTATATGTATGTAAAAAATGCAAATGCTTTCCCAAGAAACAAAATGCAACAAATCGCCAAGAAACTTATGAAGAAAATGTTGTAACTCTTAAAAAAGGCCACTGGACTATATGGCTCATAAAGGCAGGTACCAGGTCAATTTTGATGATCATTTTATCCCTGACATGTAGTATGATGTAGGTATTTGGTATTTGTTGGATAAATATTGTTGAAGAAAATGAAAAATAACATTGTGACTACCATTATTTTTGCCTCTCTGGTTGGTAATGATTAAAAATTATGGTATTTAGGGGCGCCTGGGTGGCACAGCGGTTAAGCGTCTGCCTTTGGCTCAGGGTGTGATCCCGGCGTTATGGGATCGAGCCCCACATCAGGCTCCTCCACTGTGAGCCTGCTTCTTCCTCTCCCACTCCCCCTGCTTGTGTTCCCTCTCTCGCTGGCTGTCTCTATCCTGTCGAATAAATAAATAAAATCTTTAAAAAAAATAAAATAAAAATTATGGTATTCAGAGATAAGGGAGTGCATGGAAGGGGCTGATGGACATGTAAATCAGTTGATTATTTTTGAAGGGTGAGTTCTTCCAAACTTTCAAGGAATGGAAAAATCCCCATGTTACGTAATCCCCAGAGTTTAGCAAATGTATCCACTAACTTTATGAAACTCCCATTTAAGAGGCCTTTCTTTTTTATAAGTTTTGTTGTTTTCCTTCATAGCCTTTACCACAATTTGTAACTTTATTTAAAGTGTCTACATACTGACCTATACTACACTATTCTATATTGTGCTATATAATACTATATTATTCAATACTCTGCTATTCTCTACTATACTGTACTATACTATACTCAGAAAGATGAAATGATCATTCATTCCTTAATTCCTTCCTTCATCAAAAATTTATGGAGCCCTTACCACGTGACATGCCTTATTCTAAGTATTTACATTTATTATCTCCTTTAGTTTATGATTAACTCACACCCAGTGCTGTACTGAGTCATACTAGAACCTAAAGCAAAAGGAAAAATCACTGGGTGTTATACGTAACTAATGAATCATTGAACACTACATCAAAAGCTAATGATGGCTAACTGAACATAATAAAAATAAAAGGAAAAATCAGTAATACCAATCCTATTTTGTTCATCATAGCTCTCTTTGCATTAATTTTATTTTTAAAAATATTGCATCAAAATATTATTTATTTTGATTATTGTGTTTTTTGGCACCCCTTTAAATTTTGTACCTGAAGGGGCACCTAGGTGACTCAGTCAGTTAAGTGTCTATCTCTGGCTTATGTCATGATCTCAGGATCCTGGGATTGAGTCCCACGTTGGGCTCCCTGCTCATCGAGGAGTCTGCTTCTTCCTCTCTATCTGCCCTCCCCCCACTCATGCTCTTTCTCTCTTTCTCAAATAAATAAACAAAATCTTCAAAAAAATTTAAAATTTTGTGCCTGAGGCAAATGCCTCACTCACCTCACCCTAGTCTTAGCTCTGCCTATAACCCTGTGAAGTAGATATTATCCTAATCATGTTATACAAAAAGACATTTCAGAGCAGGAATATTAGCTAACTTGCTTCAAGTTACAAAACTAATAAGTAATAGAACAATAAGTTAGATCCAGTGCTGTGTGACTTTATGACACTGTACCATCCTATGGAACACATAGGAAAAGTCCTTTAAAATCTGGAAAGTGTTATTTAGTATTACCACTTTCAAGCTTGTTTATACTCTCAATGTGTTTTTTTAGAATTAAATACGCTAATAATATAGAGACTCTCATTTTCTTTGTATGGCATGGCATTATACACAGATAGGAGTTTGATCAGTAGCAATTACGTGTGTATCACCTACAGTGTGCTTCCACACATGCTACCTGTTTCTTCTTCACAAGCCAGTGAAACAGAAGAGATGGACGTATTTCTCTACTTATTGGATGAGGTTTACCAGGAGTCAGTGACTTACAGAATTCTACACTCACTTTTTTTTTTATTTCATTGTCATAACAGGCCAAAGGGTGGGTAGAGTTATTATCCTCATGCAATTTTCGGAGAAACTGGGGCCAGAGATACGAAGTGTCTTGCTTGATGTCACAGAGCTACAAATGGGGATTTGGATGCAGGTCTCTCTGACTCCAGAGCCCAAGGGCTCATCCTCCCCATCTACCTGGTATTTGCTGAAGTCTTGGGGAATGTGGCCTGAGGAGCAGGAAGAGGTGAATTCTGACTCCCTCTCCTCTGGTTTCCCAGACAGATGAGAGGTGAGTGTTGGCATGCTGGGGCTCTGGGGAGCTGCCATGGACAGGGAACAGTGTGTCTGTGTGGAGTGTATCCAGGAGTAGAAAACCCATCCTGGCCATGCTAACACCTAACAGGAAACACTTTTGCTTATTCAGCCAGGCTGTGGGCAGAAGGTAGGGTGTGGGGTACCTACTGCCACAAGCTAGAGATAGTTTTTAAGGGCAGAGGGTAAATAGTTGCCTTGGCTACTTGGGTATGTACCTGGGGTGATGGGTCAGCTCCAGAGTGTTCTGGAATGATATACAGTTTCTGCAATGCTTTTTTATTTTTTGGTTTTGGATGCTAATAATGGTGGAAGTGTCCATAGTTCTAGAGTAGGAAACCCTAGGGAGAAACTTAATACATTAAATCAACAGTGAGATAATACTATAAGAGTCTGAGCCCTCATGGAGATCCATGTCAACCTGTTATTCATAATCATAGAAACCCCTGACAAGTAGCAGGTCTGAGGATCTTCCTGTGGATTAGTTATCTCTGGAAACTTCTCAGACGCAACTTGAAGCTGGAAACGTTTATTCTCAATTTGCACAGTATTATCATTACTCTCATCAAGAATCCCTCCACAAGGGAAGAGGAAAGAATGTGTCTTCTCTTTGCCCACGTCTTTTAAATTGTGTGGTGCATGAAGCTCCAGACCAGTAGAGGGCACCCTCACCAGTTGGCAAACCATCCAGTGGTTGACATGCCCCTTGGATCGAAGAGGAGTTACTTCATGTACACCGGACCCAGTTTCATGAAGGTCAGCAATGTGATACAGTCTCTGGGCACAAATCAAACTGGGGTTTGAAGAGAGAAATTATTACAGCAACCTCCTCTCTGGTCTCTGTGTCCAGTTTTGCTCTCCCAAACTCATTCTCCAAACCGTAGCTAGAATGATCTCCGTCTACTTGGGTGTCTTCCCACTTTCCCTTAGATAAAATCCAATGTTCTTTACAAACATTTCCAGCCTTAATTCTTACAGCCCCCATCTTCACATATTATGGTTTGACAATTCTGAGCCATTTTCAAGACCTGAATTCACTAGCCTGTCTCTTCCGGAGCTATGCACAAGTTATATCTTCTGCCTAGGTTCTCTATCTCCTGGATGACTTTTGCTTGGCTAATTTCTTGTCAGCTCCCAGGTTAGATGTTATATTGTCTGGAAAACCTTCTCTGTCCCCTAAGATGGGATGATGGGCCCCTGCCATGTGTTCCCACTCCTCCTGTCTCGCCCAGGTGTAATACTGTGTAGTAATCATGCATGTCCTTACTGACCCCCATCCCACACTAAACTGTCAGCTCTGTGGTCCTCCATCCCACTGGTCTTCAAGTTCCTTTACTACGTCTTCTCCAGTGCTCTACCTTATTTCTGCAGCTCTCTCCCACATATATCCCTTATGGCTTTTTGCCCTGTACCTTCTGCATGGTAGGAACTCATCAGAGACTATTTGGTGAGTGAAGTGTTTGTTAAACAATTTGTTCTACAGCCCCCTCTTAATGTGTCATTCATGACGTACCTAAGGACTTCGTTATGATGCAGATCCCTGGACATCACTCTCAGAGATTCTGCTAGATCTGGGGTAGGACCCAAGAGTCTGCATTTTAACAGATTTCTAGGTGACTCTTATGCACATTGAAAAGTGAGAACTACTGCTCTAGTTTTATTAATGATGGAGAAAATCCTCTCTGTGTTCATTGCCACCAACACAGTCAAACCCCCTGTCCAATAATCTCTCAGACTATGGATCTCCTTCAGCAGACGGTCCATGAGATCTGGTGGCCTTCCCAGGACAATTTCTCCATTCTGTCTGATCCTCTTCCCCAGAGATCCCATTCTCCAAGGAGAAATCCTCTTGTATTTGGCCTGGTCCTGGTGGGACAGTTCCCATTAGGTATGGGCGTGACCACGGAGAAAGGGGCTTTGTTCTTCTAGAGATGGGGCCTCCCTGGGTGGGAGCCAATCTCTCTGCCAACATCCTTGACTCTCCCTCTCCAGGTTATTTCTCCCTGTGTGTGCTAAGCACTTTGTAAATGTGATAATGAGGGGTCCAATTTGCTGTGCTAACAGATAAAACAGGGGAGCTGAGTGGTGGAGTTCTCTGGGAAAGCAAATATCAGCCTGTTGCTCATATTGCTCCCTCATTTCTCCCCGCCTCTGCTACCCACCCCTCAGCTTGAACTAATCAGGCCACTAGCACTTCATAATGAAGCCTAATAAACGCCTAATGGATAGTCGTGAACAAACAAGACTTAAGGGCTAGAGCAAAACCTGGGCTTCCCATTCCCGTGCCCCTTGGGAATTAGGCCCCTGCTGGGAGCCAGGACAGGTGAAATGACTCAGAAGCTCCTCAGACACCTGAGGCCAGAGTCTGGGCCATGGGAACCATATGACCATCCCTTTCTTTGCTCAGCCTTAGAGGATTTGCCAGTATAGTCGATGCTCCTGTATTGGCCAGACCTTAGCTTGGAGAGAGAGACAGAAAAACAGCTGCCCCCGGGGAGACCACCTCCCCCGCCCACCCCTGTGTCACCTGATAACAGGAGTTGGGAGAGGGCAGTGTCAGACTACCCCGAGGCACTCTTTTGTGCTCTCAGAATAATCGAGTTTCAAAGAAGAGAACAGATGGATTGCATTTTCCTAACTTTTAGCTGGTTCCAATGTGCAAACAGTTAAGATCATAATGTTAACATTTTCTCGATGTTTTATGTGCATATAAAATATTCCTGAAGAATGTGCTTTTGAATGCAAAGTTCGATCCAATTACAATTTTATAGAGTTTATAAAAACATAAAAAGTATGTTTTCTGGGTGTCTGAGACCCTTTTGGCCTTTACAGTAAACTTGGAAGCTTGCAGGGAAACATAATTGCCACCATGTCAGAGAGGGCCCTATGGAGCTTAAAATGATGAGCCCATTATGTAAATATGGAAACATCCCATAGTCTCTTGGGGTGAATGAGATACTGATGAATGGAATTAAAAACAATCCTGTGGTCTTGGATCAGATTGGAAATGGTTGTTGTTTTCTGTCTTTGAAGAGCCGTTAAAAAAAAAAGGAAAAGAATCTTGCAAACTTAACTTCTGTGGTTTAGAAAACATAAGGTGGCTCCGTGCAAAATCAGGCAGCTTCCCCATTTGTGGGGCAGAAGGAACAGCTCCAGAGCAGAAAGCACAGACCAGAAGACTGCTTTTCAGCATGAACTCTAGAGTCGGCAGAACGTGCAGGAAGCTTACACTTAAGGATGAAGTGTAAGGGGTTGCTCCTGGGAATGGAGACAAGCTCTTTCCAGTCTCATTGTCACTGTACCTGGGCAAATAACTCTAACAATCTGAACCTTGACACCTTGCTTGTAAAAAGAGAAGGCTGGATTTGAGAATCTCTCTTCTAGCTCTAAAATGCTGTGATTACTTACCACCCCCATCCCTGCCCCAAACTAATTACAAGCTGTTGGGATACATGAGACAATCACCAGCAACATGTCTGGAGGAGGTGTCCATTATATTAAAGGATGTCCAAAACTGAGTCCCCAGTCAGAAGGCTTGGTTCTTGGAAAATAGAGTTGCATAACAATCCTGTGTCTGAGTTAATTTGCTTGCAGGATTTTCTGGTTCCATATGTAAGTAGTTCATAATGTTACCAGACTGTTCCCATTCTGAGATGTTGATTAGAAAAAGCTCTTGATACCATAGTAAGAGCATGCACAGGATTGTAAAGAATAGTTTTGTTAAGCAAATGTGGACCGGATTTTGTTCCAGGGACTTGTCTAGCTCCAGCAGCTTCCCTGTGGCATTCAGGTGCCTTACAAGGGTGAGAATTTTTCCGTTGCACACATCTGGGGCAGGTCCCCTAGCTCTGGAGAAAACCAATGTCATCTAATGAGAATTGCTCTTACTGTACAGATTTGAATCTTTATCAACAATTAGTAATAGTTGCAGCTCTCAGAAAGAAATCTAGAGAATGTCTTGCCTTGTGCATAAGGAAAATGTATGAAGTTCAGAAAGGTCAAGGGACTTGGGCAAAGTCAAACAGGCTCTCAAGACTCCTGTCATTTTGATATAATCTTGTTGGCATCTTCTATATCCTTATGGGGGAATTTGAGGAACCCTATGTAGCTGGAACTAAATGAGGGAGGGAGAGTGTGTGAGTTTCAGAGGGCTGCCATAGGAAATTACCATAAACTTGGTGGCTTAAATCAGTGGAAATTTATTCTCTCACAGTTCTGGAGGCCAGAAGTATGAAATCAAGGTATCAGTATGGCCGTGCTCCCTCTGATGGCTCTAAGAAGGAATCCTTGGCTTTTATGATATAACCCAAACTCTGCCCAATTCCATTTCCACATGGCCTTCTTCTCTGCCTCTGTGTAGGTATTGTTTTCTTCTTATAAGGACATTAGTCATTGGATTTAGGGACCACCCTAATTCAGTATAATCCCGTTTTGATGCTTAACTCATTACATCAGCCTATTTCCAATAAGGTCACATTTTGAGGTTCCCGGTCAACAGGAATTTTGGGGAACACTATTCAGTCCACTATAGATGAGTGGTAGGAAAGGAAGTCAGAGAGAAGAGCAGGGCCCTAGCTATTCCTGAGACATGCCAAGTGCATTCTCTCCTTTTGTTCTAGATGTCTTTCCCCAGACATCAGTATGGCATGTTCCCTCACTTCCTTCAGATCATCCCCTTCCTCACTTCATTTAACCCTTCTTGATATTGTGGGGTTTACAGGCCACTTGTAACAATTTTATTAGTTTTCATTCTATGTGAGATGGGAAGTCCTTGGAGGATCTTAAGCAAAAGAGTCCCATGATCTGACGTGCTTTATAAGATTCATTTCGGTTGGAAAATTGGTTATAGGTGGTTAGGGTAAAAGGAAAGAGAGTGACATGGCTTCTGTGTAGATGAGGGGAAAGATGCTCAGAGTTAGAAATGGTGGAGATCTGGGATATAATCAGATTTTGAACATATTTTGAAGGTAGTGTTGGAGCTTTGGTCATTAAAGTTTGAGATGCTTATAGATACTCAAACAGAGATGTTGATTAAGAAGTTGGATTTATAAGTCCGCAATTAAAGGGAGAGGTATGCATTAGAAATAAATATTTGGGAGGCACAACAGTAAGATGGTGTTTAAAGCCATGCCGCCAGAGGAGCTCACCTGAGGAGTAGAATGAAGATAAGGGAAAAGGAGATCTGAGGATTGTGTGTTGGGGCTGTGCATCATTTGAGGTTGGAAAGATGAGGAGGATCCAGCAAAGGAAACAGATGAAGTTGCCAGTGAAAGAGGAAGAGAACAAGAGAAAGAGCTGTCCTGAAAGCTAAGTGGAGGAAGGTTTCAAAACGGAGGAAGTCATCAACTGTTTCAAGAGGATAAGGCTGAGAGGTCAAAGATGATGAGGCCTCAGGACAGTGGGGTCTCTTCTGACCTCAAAGAGAGAGATGTGATGAGGATAAAAGCGTGACTGAACGACGCGCCCCGCCCCCGCCCGGTCAGATGGAAAATTAATGTGTTGGAATCCGCCCCTCCCACTCCAGGAGTGGATCCTGAGGCTCCCAGCCAATCAGCAATCTCACTGCACTTGCCAGGGACAGCTTTAGGGGCTGTGTGACCTAACGCTGCGTAAGGAGACCAGACGGGAAGTTGGCTGAGGGGATTAGATGAAAATGTGTACTCATGTCTAGAAAGGAGATGCTGGAAGACAGATGCTCTTTTTCTCTCTCAGTCTATGGAGATGACCTATGGATGAGCCAAACACAGCCCTGCAGAGAAGGTTCCTTTTCCTTCTGAGCACAGAGAGGCTGACCAAACTCTCTCCTTTCACCTCCCAGACTATTCTGAGGATGGAGGCCAGAGCAGTGAGTGACCCAGGCCTGACAGTTTTGTCTCCTAGGTTTTGGGCATCACTGCTGGGCTACCTTCCCAGCCTGACTGCAGCTTCCCTTCTGGTGTCTGTCCTCCTAGTCTCCTCCAGTCTCGAGGACACAGCCATTTCATGTCCTAGTTCACAGACACTCCATTGTTGCCTCTGTAGGAGTTGCTCCTCAGAAACTCTTTGCAGTTTAAGAAGGGGTTCTGAAGTTGGAAGAATCTGGCCCCAACATTGAAACTAGAATGGGAGATTCTTAGGCCTCAAGGTGGCCCCAGGAGATTCATTCTGGAGCTGACAGGTTCATGCATGGGGACTCAAACACATCACATTGAGGGAGCAAGCCACTTCATTTTCTTCAGGCCTTTCTGTCTCCCAGGCAGACTCCCTGGGGGATCTCCAGACCAAAGTACTTCATAGGAAGCTAGAAAAGGAGGTCTTGGAAACATACAGAGACCAACTACGTGGGGGTGAGCAAGAGGTAAAAGATTTTTGTTCCAAAGGGAGGAAGCCTAGTGGAGGATGCTTTCATTTAGCCTGTGATGACAAGATAAGGAATTAATAGGTTTAAGCTGCATCCAGGAACACAGAGATAACAGTGGGCGATAAACCTCCCAAACCAGATGGTGCTCTAGACAACATGGGAGGGTCCCTGGCCTCCAGCCCAACTTCCTTCAGAGTTACAGGGCTTTTAGGGCATTCGCAAGGCCTGCAGCCATGGCCTTGTGAGTGGATAGGAAGTGACAAAACAAAATGTGGAGACCTGGAAAAGAAACACATGCAATGAGGAAGACTCTGCTCCAGCCTGAGAAAGCACAGGAGTTAGCCAGGACTGACCTCGTGCAGGAGATTTGCTTACTCCCTTTGGAAGACTAAAGATTTCCCAGCTTCTACACCAGGAATCCAGGATTTCCCAAAGCAAATTTCCAGTGAAGTGACACAATTTATTAGAAGTCCGTGGAATTAACCCACCTGGTCTTGATAGTTATGAGACCAGTGGGAAGAGGGAAGATGGAGAGAGTTTCACTTTCTGAACCTGGACACGTGGAGCCTCCATTTCAGCTGTCTTAGGAGCAGAAGTTGGCAAAACTGTGCTTCTGCTCTCTAGAAGCAAGGATGGGGAGTCCATGTTGGACTGCTAAGTAATTTTAAGAAACAAATTCGGCCTCTTGTGGCACTCACTCTTCTGATTCACTTCTCCTATCTAGAATGGGTCAATTTTGTCTAAATGGGTCAGTTTTTGTCTGTCCTTCTTTGCACCCCACCAAAAAAAGAAAGGAAAGGAGAAGAGAAGGGAAGGGAAGGGAGGGGAAGGGAAGGGAAGGGAAGGAAAAAGAAAGGCAAGGCAAGGCAAGGCAAGGCAAGGCCAGGCCAAACAAATGTGGTAAGTAGATTTACAGGATGCATTTGGGCAGCAGCCAGCATCTCAAGAAGCTGTCAAAGCAAGTGTCTTCATGGAATAGTGCAGATCCTATTGGAGCCAGAGTGATTGACCAGAATTGTTTTTCACATGATGTTCTGGGAGAGGGAAACTCCCTACTCCCTATGCTTTTTCTTACTCTTTTGATACGATTCAGGCCCCCATTCCCCTTCCATCAACTATCACCCCCACCTCAGTCTTCCTTCTTCATCACTGCTGTTCCCACCTCACAGTAAATCACCCTGCAGTTTGCAGGGGTGGGGGGTAATGAGAACACAGAGGCATCTGCCTCTCTTGTCTCTCACTCCATCCAGTAACTGTTCTGAAGCCCACCCCCAAAGCCCCCACGCTGAGCTCTGGAACACTAGGGTAATTTGAACCTGCATCTGTGGATAGCTTCATCTGTGTTTACAGATAGAAGACAAGCTGCAAGAAACAGGATTGGATTTGTTATTGGTAAGTCAAACCAGCTGTGATCTCCTGTCTGTGGCTGCTTCCTTTGCAAATGCCAAATGTCACTTGTGGTTGGAGACACTTTTCTTCCCAGAGAGTTGTTTTCCCCTCATGTAGCCAGCTTTCCTCCTGTGCTTCTTCCTCCACCAGCTGCTCCCCTGCAAGGTGTCAGCATGCTGGGTCAGCCTGTGCACTGCCCCCAGCCTGGCTCCTGAGAGAATTCTCCAGCTCAGGATTCTTCCAGCACCTTTTGGAAGGCTGCCGAACTGGGGTGGGAATGCGGTATTGCGTTGGATTAGACTTACTCCTCCTCAGAGTCTTTCTTTCCCCTCCATGTTTTAGAAATCAACTTGAAGTTTATCTCCATGAAGTCCTAAACTAAGAATTACTTTGGGAAGAAAAAAAAAGAAAAGAAACTCTTGGCCTAATTTATTACTCCTTGGAGAGAGCATCAGTGAGTTTATATGTGTTTAGGGACAACTGCATTTCAAATTAATATTTAAATTGTTATACAAAAAGAAACTTTTGCATTTAAGTTGGTCGGTATCCATCCTTTCCTTCTTTGGAAGCAAGTTTCTTGGGAACTGGGACATGGTCATGTTAGAAGTCCCATATGCAGATTTCCATTCAGCAAGTATTTGTTGAATACCTACTATATACTCAGCTTCTGCTGTCAAAGAGCACTCAATGTATGAAGTAGAAGAAAACTATATAGCCATGTAAAAAGATTTGTTATACACAACTTATTAGTTATATTCCCTTGTAGTAACCAAGGGCCAGTTGAGGCTTTACAAGCAGACAATGCAATGCAAGTTCAGTGCAGGGAGTCATAGTAGGCTGGGGGTGATCACAGAAGGCATTGTGGAGAGGGCAAGGCTTAAACTGAGGCCCAAAGCAGTGACCCAATATTTATAATGATTGAATGTGGAGAAAGCGGGGGTGGGGGCATGTGGTAGAAGTTCAACACTAGCTCTCCCCAGCCCTGCATGAAAAGACCTAATTCACAGTGTAGGCCAATTTCCATGGTGTAAATATACCCACCATGGCTAATTTCATGGTCAATTTCAAGGTACTAATGTGAAGTCACTGAACAATGAATCAGGAAAAGATGCATGGTAGAGCACATTGAGTCACATTTTTGCCAGACAGAGACAATAAAAGTAAATCATAATGCAAATAGAATGCAGTAAAATAATTAGGAAGTGAGGATTTTGAGCATTTATTATTACCTTTGCTTTTAATTTTATTTGTATAAGTTTAAATTTATATAACTCTACTTTTCAATGATGGTTGGGCTTAACAATGCGATCACAAAATCCTTGAATATTTTAATGGCTGGCTTTCATGAGTCACTATGAACCAGCTTCAGCACACCACTGCTACAGTACAGATGGAAGTATGGAAAGGAGATTGATACAGGGTGTTTGGTGGATTCTGTACCTAGTGAAAGATTTTGCTAGCACTAGTGGTGATTAGTCTGGCCTTGATGTTCCTATTCACATTCTATTTTCTTCTCATTTGGATCTAATCTTAGAGACTCAGACTGCTAGGAATCCCAGCTGCCCGCCTCTAAAGCTCCCAAGAAAAATCTTATAAACAGATTTTTCACTTTTTTTTCTGTTTGAGACTCTATGAAAGAATGCTCTTGAAACATCATTTGTCAAAAGTCACTCTTAGACAAGCAGGCCTTCCCCAGGGAAAAAGCCAAACATTTCTGCCTCCTTTTGCTTTTCTTCCCATGGCTTGTTGTGCTAGAGACCTGTTCACAGAACAGCTGAAAGAAAGGACCACCACATTTCATAAAAGACTCCTTCTGGAAGGCAGTAGAATGAGGGGAAAGAGAGGTCCCAAAGGGGGCTGCCTTCATTTTTCTCCAGGAAGGGTGGTCTTGGACACAACCTGTGCTTATGCTGGTTTTTAAGATGACTTCTGGACATCACTATATGAATGTTAAGCTCAGAAATGTTGATACTTTAAAGTAAGAGAATGAATGAGTTTGTTTAGACATTAACCTACAAGTTGTTTCCATGTCCCAGTTGCTGAACAAATCTTTCTTCTTTTCCTGGGACAGGATGCGATGTTAATTGAAATGATTTGAATGGGTGACCACACTGCACTTGAAATCCCAACTGTCAGAGTCTTTTAAAATTCTGAAGGCTTCTCATTTCAAGTTCCTCCGCAGCCCCTTAGAATTGAATTTATAGACACTGATGACATTTGCCCTGTGGTACAATGTTTTATTTCCCCTACTGATCTTTTTTTCCAATTATATTGGTAGGAGAAGAATCAGCACTGGGTTCTTGTGCTACAAAGAGAAATAAAGTGTAGATAAAGTAGAGAAGAGGTCTGAGCCTGAGCTCTGGGGCAGACAAGGAAGAAAGAGACTTAGGAGTGGCCTGTGACAGAGGAAAACCAGGCTAATACCTGGAAACAAGCACAGAACATTTTTTTATCCTTTCAGTTTCATTGGGATATAATTGACATATGGCACTGTATATATTTAAGGTATAATGACTTGACTTGCCAAATGACCATTATAGTAAGTTTAGTTAATATCCATCACCTCATATAGATAGCAAAAAAAAAAAAAAAAAAAAGGTTTCTTTCCTTGTGATGAAAACTTTTTGGATCTGTTTTCTTAGCATCTTTCAAGTATACCATGTATCAGAAGCTCAGAACATTTTTGAAGAAAGATAATATGATTCAGTTGTATCAAATGCTGGTGAAAGTTGGAATAGGAAGTGTGCTGAGAATTGATCATTGGATTTCGTAGGGGTCCCTCATGACCTTGTGTGTGTTAGGGCTTTCCAGAGGAACTGAACCAATAGGATGTGGGATGTGTATATATCTATAGAAAGTGATTTATTTTAAGGAATTGGCTCACATGATTATGGAGGCTGGGAAGTACAAATCTGCAAGGTGAGCCAGTAGGCTGGAGACCCAGGGAGGAGCTGGTGCTGTGGTTCAAGTCTGAAGGCCATCTGCTTGAGAATTCTTTCTTCCTCAGGGGAGGTCAGTCTATTGTGCTAGTCAGGTCTTTAACTGATTAAGTGGGGCTCACTAACATTATAGAGGCAATCGGTTTTACTCAAAGTCAACAGTATTAAATGTTAATCTCATCCAAAAACACCCTCATAGAAACATCCAGAATAATATTTGACCAAACACCTGGGCACCATGGTCCAGCTAAGCTGACACATAAAGTTAACCATCACACCTCGACAGTAGCAGTTTTGGTGATGGGGTGGGAGTGGAGGCTTTATTAGAGTGGGTTTAAGAGATAACAGAAGGAAAAGAAGGAAGACAGGGAGTAGAAACCTCTTTTTGAAGAATTTTTGCCATAAAGGGCTATAGAGAAATGGAGCAGTAGCTGTGGGGAGATGTGAAGTTAAGAAAGGATTTCTTTTTAAAGATGAGAGATATTATAGGATATTTGCATATTGATGAGAATTATCCGGTAAGAAGAAAAAAATGATGGAAAAAGGAGGAGGATATTACAAGAAAGGAGTCTTTGATCAGGCAAGAGGCAACACAATCCTGTATACAGCTGGAGGGGTGGCCTTATGGGTAGATTTAGTAGTGGGAGCATGTGGAAGTTCTTTTCCAATTGCTTTAGTTTTCTCAGTCCAATAAAAACCAGAGATACTGTTTGAGGATAGGGTAAGGAGAAGGGCTATTGTAGTATGGAAACTGATAGCAGAGACTGTGTTGCAAGCTTAGGAAAATAATGGTTATTTGGGTTTGGTTAGACTGAGACCTCTTATTGTTGCAGTTTTCTCAAAGGAAAGAGAAGGAGACAGGAGAGAAGAGGTGAAGGCAAGTTCAAGTATTTCTTCTTTATGTGGCGAAACCTTGAGTATGTTGGTAGGCTAAGAGAGGGTGGGTGTGGGAAGACTGATGCTTTTTAAGAGGATGATCAATTACACAGGTTCCAGACTGTTGAGGACTGAAGCCATTTCCTATTCACCTTTGTAGTCAATGGGGAACATGTCTAATGCCCTAATTATTATAGATTCTTAAAAATTCAAGCAAATGTTCAGATTGATTTATTTAGTAAGTGATACAGGAAAGATTTTTTCTTCTAATCCATTTCATTTATTCATCACCTGCTACGTATTAAAGGCCATGGATTCAGGGAAGTTCTAAAACTGAGTTAGGTATATGCAATTTTCTTCAATTTTTCAAACACAGCCAGTTTTTTCATTCTACTTTACCTTTTATTCACTAAAACAACTCTCTTTTTAATCTTGCAGGAATTTAAAAAAATGTGTGGCCTGACAATCAGGAAGTTCTTCTATAATTTTTAGGTTTCAATAGAGGCTCAAAATGTGGCTTTTAATTATGGAAAGGATAGTATGAGAAGATATGAGAAGAGGTGGGTAAGTTGGGGGATTTTGTGCAGGAAAGTAAGGGATGCTTTCCATTTTCATAATGATCTCTGTTTGCCAAATCCACTCAACATTTTCACATCTTCATTTGACTCAACCTCTTAACAGCATAGGAATTAATGACTCCTCTTCCTTTGCAGGCTCAAAGCCCTCTATATTGTCCTGAAATGTCTGAGATCTTCAGAGATTTCCTCTAGGCCTGCTACTCTTCTCAACATATACTCTTTCACTAGGCAGTCTCCTCCACACAAATGCTAGTTGTAGGCAGATTAATATATTCAACCCAAAGATATCTCTTTGGACCTTCAGACCCATAAATTGAAATGCTTATTTGGTATGACTTTGGAGGACTCCAAAATATCTCAGATTCAAGCCTCAAAACCAGCCTTGATGACCCAAGTTACAAGAATTAGTCTCTTCTTTCTGCTGCTACAACATCTTGTTGCAATTATACATATACCTGTGATCACTACTATCAGCCTGGTAGCATCTAGAGAAAGAAGCTCCAGAGCTTGGCACAGGGTAGATAGATGAAAGATTGAATAAATAAAGGAATTGTTTTCCATCAGTGAAAGATCTTGTGATTTTGTGAAATTTCAAACATAACTAGTTAAGGAGTCCATACTATTTGGTTTCTATCTTCATTATTTCACTGAAATTGTCAAAGTCACCAACAACCTCTATGTAGGCAAATTCTGTGGACACTTCTCTAGTCTCATCTTATGTGTCTCCTCATAATCATTCAACATTTGTCCTTCCTCTTGGTTTTCATGACATTGCATACTGTCATTGGATACTTCTTTAAAAAGAACATTTTAATTTAATTTTATTTATTTCAGCTTTATTGGGTATAATTGACAAATAGAAATTTTATATATTTAAGTTATGAGACTTGATATTTTGATATATGTATACAGTAGTCTCTCCTTTTCCATGGGGAATATTGTCCAAGACTCCCATTGGATGCGTGACACTATAGATTGTATATACATACTGTGTTTTCCTATACAGGCATACCTATGATAAAGTTTAAAAATTAGGCACAGAGATTAACAACTAACAATAAAATAGAACAATTGTAGCAATAGATTCTAATAAAAGTTATGTGAATGTGGTCTCTCTCTCAAAATATCTTGTACCATACTCACCCTTCTTGTGATGATGTGAGATGGTAAGATGCCTATGTGATGAGATGAAGTGAGGTGAATGACGTAGGCATTGTGATGTAGCATTAGGCTACGACTAACAGTCTAACAGGGGTGGGGGGTAGAGGGATGGGGAGGGGGCATTCTACATTGTAAAATAATCACCACAATCAAGCTAGTTAACATATCCAGTACCTCATATAGTTACTTTTTTGTGTGTGTTGAGATTGCTTAAGATCTACCCTTTTAGCAAATTTCAAGTATACAAGTAATATAAACAATAGTTACCATGTAGTACATTATTAGATCTCCAGAACTTATTCATCTTGCATAGCTGAAACTTTGTACCCCTTGACCAACATTTCCCTATTTCCCCCACTCCTAACCCCTGGCAATCACCATTCTACTCTGTGCTTCTATGAGTTCAACAATTTTAGAATTCGCAGATACTTCTTTTGAAGTATCTCCTTTTCTGGATCCTCTTCTTCTCTTTGGCCTCTAGATGATGGTTGACCTCTAAATCCTAGACAGTCATAAGATTGTAATCTAGGACTCACAGTCTTTTTTCTTCACATTTTTCTCTCAGGTGATCTTATCTAGTTCATGACTTTAATAATGACCTATTTGATGCTTTTTAATTTTTATCTCTGATGACTTTTTAAAGATCAGATTTATATTCTACTGCTTGCTTGATGACTCCATTAGAATGATAAATATCTCAAATGTAGCTTGGATAAAATGAAATTATTGATTTCCTACCTTCTTTGCATCCATCATGTTTCTCTTAGTCTTCTCCAACTTAGTATGTGGCTTTACTGTTTCTTAAGCCAAACCCCTAAGAAGGGGCCTTGATTTCCCTCTAATTTACCTCCCCACATTCATAGTTTGATCTATAATCCAGTGCTTTGCACAGAATAAACATCAAAAAATATTCATTAAATGAATATTTTATAATTTAACACATGGTAAAATTCATACCTACTTCCAAACAATTAATGGACTTTAGTAAAATAATGTTGCTGGTAGTTTTTAGCCTTTTGGTTGCAGACATGGCTTATTTACTTACTTAGGGTTTTCCTGATTAATGTCTCATTCTTTGTCATGTTAGTCTTTCCACTAATCCTATTGAGTGCCTATTTTTCAAGGAATGCTGGTTTCTTCCACTGGAAAATGGAATTAGAAATTAAGATTTGGGTACTAGGTGTATTCACTGCTAGTGCAGTATTGTTATTTCCAGGCCCTCTCAGTTGAAAAAGCAAGGAAATATGTATGTGCATACTAACCATTTTATATACATGTATCTGTAGGTATTTCTATATGTAACCATGTGATCTCTTCTTCCCTTGCTTATCTGTAATTCCTTCTCCTACAGTGAAAAACATGGCTTCCACCACCCACCATACATTTACTTACTTGTTCAGTTCCAGTATACATGTATAGCAGGATCAGAATTCTTAACCCATAACCCTGTGGAAAACAACTTTATCAACTAGATTACAGTGTTTATGTATACTTCCTTTTGCCTTAGGTTTAGAGAATCCATTCATTTCCAAAGTTAGGTCAATAATATCTCTCCCTTCGATAAGATTGTTTTGTACATGTACATTGTACATTTAATTCCAAGTTTTCATATAAATTCTGGTTAGTTAACATATATGGTAGAATTGGTTCCGGGTGTAGAATTTAGTGATTCTTCATTTACCTGTAACACCTAGTGATCATCACAAGTGCTCTGCTTAATACCCATCACCCATTTAGCCCCTCCATCAACCTTTAGTTCGTTCTCTATAGTTAAGAGTCTCTTATGGTCTGCTTCTTTCTCTCTCTTTTTTCTCCTTCCCTTATGTTCATCTGTTTTGCTTCTTAAATTCCACATATGAGTGAAATCATATGGTATTTGTTTTTCTCTGACTGACTTATTTTGCTTAGCATAATACACTCTAGCTCCATCCATGTTGTTGCAAATATTTTGCACATTTTTAATACCTGGGATCCTTTGACCTCCTAAATGACTTAATTTTTTTAAAAAAATTGCATACATTCAGGGGTTTTTTTGTGCAATAAGATTCTATGGGTTTTGACAAATGCATATCATGTATCCACCATACAGTATCATACACAATAGTCTTATTGCCCTAAAAGTCCTCGGTGCTTCACCTATTCAATCCTGTCCCCATCCCCCTGAGCCCCTAGCAGCTACTTATCTTTTTACTGTCTCTATAGTTTTGGCTTTTACAGAATGTAAATAATTGAACACGTAATTGAATTATGTAGTAGGCAGCTTTTTCAGACTGCCATCTTTCACTTAGTAATATGCATTTAATGATCACCCATGACTTTTTGTGGGTTGATTGCTCATTTAAAAAAATGATGGGATAGTATTTCATTATATTGATGTACCACAGTTCATCCATCCATACACTAAAGACAGCTTGGTTGCTTCCAGTTTTTAGTGATTATGATTATCTGCTAAAACATTCATGTGCAGATTTCTTTGTGGACATGTTTTCAAATCAGTTGGGCAACAGGGAGATAGAGAGCCAGGAAGAAAGATTTCCAGTCCAGCAGTTACCTTTTAGATAGAAAAACCCAATTTCTCTTGCCTGGGAATCTAAACCAGATTCAGAGAGTATACTTAGAATGTCAAGAATAAAAATCCGTCTCTACTGTGCTTCAAGGATAGTCGTCTGGATCACTGGGGCAACACTGAGTAAGACTTACCAATGGATCCCTGATCTGTCAGCCAGGAATGAAGACAAGGCCTTGAAGGTGCTCACTTGGGTCCTGAATGAGAGATCAATTGGATCTGAGTGATGGCATTATAACTGCTAAAGAAAAGAATTATTTATGAAACTTGTTAAAGATGGTAAGGAAGATTTTATTCAGGGGGAGGTAATACAATGGGGTTTTTTAGTAGAGGAGAGAGTTCGGACTTAAGTATGAATGTGACAAGGAAAAGTAGGGATTTATAGCCAAGAAGCAGGATGGGGGGGGTGGTAGATGGAAAATTACTAAGAGATAGGGTAATTCTTTGCTAAAATTGACCTGACAGGATTTTGGCTGAGGGCAGGCCAGTATGTTAAGATATGCAGGGTGGGGAATGAGAAATTTGATCAGATATCAAGGGTGATCAGACCAAGGTGGGGTATTTTCATTTAAGTGATTCAGGGGGATTCTTACTAAAACTGGAGTAAGTGGGCCAAGGACAAGAGCCCAAGGTCAAGGCTTAGTCAGAAAGATGACTCAGAGGAGCCTGAGTGTGGTCAAGGTGAGAGTCTTTGTCACTTAATAAATGGCTGACTGAATGAAGCCTTCGAAGGAAGGAACAAACAAATATTTATATATTTGTGTGTACAGACACACATACACACACACACACACAGGTTGATGACAGAGGTTAGCCCAGGGTGTAATGAAACACAGAAGCAGTAGAATTAAGTCTGCCCAGAGGAGTCAGGAACAACTTCAGAGAGGAAGTGAAGGAATCTTGGGCTGATTCTTGAAGGAGGAGAAAGCGTTCGTCCTAGTATGGGAAGGAATGATGCACTTTAGCCTGGAGGAGAGAGCACTTGCTAGAATGGAGTGGGGTTAGAGGTGTGGTGTGGGGATATCATGCTGGGAAGTGAGTTTGAGTAGGTTAGGAGAGGGTGCTTATGCCTAAAAGAGACTGGAAAGCCTGCAAGTACATTCACTTTGTGTCTTGTCTTTGCTCTGTGGGGAGAAGTAAAACTTCTCTACCTACTTTACTATTTTCTAAAATTCTCCTAAATTCTCTCAAGCACTATTATTGTCTGTTTGTCCTCTTTGTACTTGAAGATTTATGATCCTTTAGTGATTATTTAGTTGAGCTTGGGAGAAAAAGAAGATTCTTCCATGTTTAACAGAAATTTTTTTGAGATGATGGTCTAATCTCCTCCCCCTTTTTAAAAAGTAACTTGACTTTAAACAAATCAACTATACATATAATAAAATACACCCATTTTGAGCATACTCTTTGATGAGTTTTTATTCTCAAACAAGATATAGAACATTTCCATCAACTCATAAATTTCTTTCCTGTGACAGGCAGCTTCTGAAATGGCTTGTATTGATTCCTACCTCCTAGTATTCTTTCCCTTGAATAATTCCCTTCCTTTGAAGGTGAGCTGCATCTAGTGACTTGATTCTAATGAATAGAATATGGTAAATGTGATGAGATATTGCTTCTGAGATTAGGTTATATAAGATTGTGACTTCCATCTTGCTGGCATTCTCTTGCTCTTTGCCCTCTTGCTAGCTTTCTTTAACAAGCCAACTTCAATATTGTGAGCTTTCCTGTGAAGAGGCAGCATGTCAAAGAACTGGAGGCAACAGTTTATGAAGAATTGAGGCTCTGAATCCAACAACTGGCAAGGAACGGAATTCTGCCAATAACTGCTTAAATGAGCTGAGAAGTAGATTCACTCCAAGTTGAGCCTTAAGAAAATTACAAACCCAGCTGGCACCCTGATTGCAACCTGTGAGACACCCAGAGCCAGAGGAACCAGTTAAGTCATGCGCTGATTTCTGACCCACAAAAACTGAGAGATAATACATGCTGTGTTAAACACTTAGTTTGAGGGTAATTTATTATAAATCAATAGATAACTAATATTCCTCCTAATCCTTTGCAGTCAACCCCTCTCAACCCCAAAGTCAGGTGTCCGCTGGTTAGCAGATCACTCTATCACTATAGATTTTTCTTCCTCTTCTAGAATTTCAGATATTATAGTATGTATTTTTGTGATCTATCCATGTTGCATATATTAGGTATTGGTTCATTTTTGTTGAATAATATTCCGTTGTATGGATATACCAAAATTTGTTTTCCCATTTATCTATTGTTGAACATTTGTGTTGTTTTTAGATTTTGGTTATTATGAGTAAAGCTGTTATAAGCATTCATGTATAATAGGTATATGCTCTATTTTTCTAGGGTAAATATCTAGAAATAGAACTGCTGGGTCATATGATTAAGTGCAGGCTTCTATATTGATCTAAGAAACTGTGAGACTGTTTCTTAAAGTGTTTGGAACTTTTTCAAGATTCTCTTTTCTCTTTGGCTTTCAGCAGTTGACAGTGATGCATCTTGGTGTGGTTTTCTTTGTATTTATCACATTTGGGATCATCAAGTTTCTTGCACTTGTAAATTAATGCTTTTTCTTATAATTTGGAAAACTTTGCTGCTCTTTCTTTAAATTTTTTTTGTGTTCCTCTTTTTCTGGGACTCCAGTTACACATGTGTTAGACTTTTGTTATTTTTCTACGTATCTCATAGGTTCTTTTAATATTTAAATCTATTTTTTGAACTAGATAATTTCTGCTGATTTATTTACAAATTCATGGATTCTTACCCCATCTTTATTCTACTGTTGAACTCATCTAGCAAATTTTTCATTTCAGTTATTATACTTTTGGCTCTAGAACTTCTCATGATTTCCATTTCTCCATTTAGATTCTGTTTGCTCATTAGAACTATATTTTCCTTTAATTATTAGTGCTTATTTTCTTTTAATATTTTAAATATATTTACGAAAATCATTTGAAATCTTTGTCTGCCAAATTCAACATCTTGGGCCATTCAGAGTCAATTTCTATTGACTACCTTACTTTCCTATTTCTTTGTATCTTGTAAATTTTGGTTGAAAACTCAGTAGCATAGATACAGTGTTGTAGTGGTGCTAGGTTCTATTATATTCTTCTAAGAGTTTTTGTTGTTATTGCTGTCGTTGTTTTGGTAGATAGGTAATTGTCTTGACTCAGACCGAAAACTGGTTTCTCCATGGTGTACAGTAGTTAATATAACTGCTCAGTTCTTTCAGTTTCCAGTTACTGTGTTTTTTTAACCTGAACTCCTGGAGTGCAGTTTTTTCCCCCAGGTGCCTTGCTCTCCTCCCCACACACGCATAGTTTTGTGCTCATCTAGGGCTTTGGGGCATAGTTTGCATACAAATTTTTAGTCTCACACTTTCTGTAGTTCTCTTGCTTCCAGGATTTTAACCTTACATTTTCACTTCTCTGCGATCCTTGAAATCTTTTTCTGACACTTCGAATTTGCAAAGCTCATTAAAAAAATTTTTTTTTCATAGCCATGAAGACTGGGGAGTGCTCTGAGGCAAACCAAAAACCAAAAACCAAAAACCAAAGACCTGAAAGACCAAAACCCATAACTGGGTTATGGATTCTTAACTGAAGCAGTTGTAGTCTTTCAAGAGTAAGCTCTTCTCTGATTTACCAGTTTCTTCAAATAATTACTTAAAAAATAATACATCCACATTTTTTTAAGGTTTTATATATTTATTTTAGACGCAGAGAGAGAAATAGAGAGAGAACAAGAGAGCATGAGCCGGGGTGAAGGAGGGACAGAGGGAGAAGCAGACTCCCTGTGAAGCAGGGAGCCCCATGCGGGGCTCAGTTCCAGGACCTGGAGATCATGACCCAAGCTGAAGACAGACACTTAACCGACTGAGCCACCCAGGTGCTCCCATTTTATAATTACTATCTAGGAGAGGATCCACCAACTACTTCACCTCATCATTATTGGGAGCAGGCTTATATAGTGGTACTAAAATATTTGTAATAATTTTCCTGGTTTCTCCATGACTTTAGAAGTCTTTCTGTGGCATAAAAGGACTCCCCAGATCCTACTTCATGATCTGCCTCCAAACCTCCTCTTTCTCTCCTTCGGTCCCTGCCGGGTACTCGTGGTACTCAGTGACTTGGTTTCTCATTTTATAAATGATATTTCATCACATAAAGAAGTCTTACATTTTGATATAGTAATTCTTGATCTTTTTCTTTGTTTTCCTTTGCCTTAATTCCTTTTCAAACCTCAGGTTGGATAAGTATTTACCTATATATTCATCAATTTTTGACATAATACCTTTCCATTGAACACTTTAATCAATACATAATTTATTTGAGTGTATGGCATGAGGGAGGACTTAAACTTTGTTCTTTTTTCAATTAGTTAGCTAGTTTTTCCAGCACTATTTTATTGATTAATGTGTCCTCTTCCCATTGAGGTAAAATACTGCATGATGGGGAATGGTTCTTTCCTATTTTAAATATTTTTACCTTTAGGTGGAGGAAGTCTATTGGTGTGATACTTCTGATATCTTTCCATCTCTCTCCTCACTCCACTCCTAAGGAAGCTGAGTGACTTCTCTATTTAGTAAATTTGCAAAAAACAATCAAGCATATTTAGTTTTATCTTTTTTGTTGTAATCAAGGTGACCACACAAGGAATAATCTTTCTGCTCTAAATGTTTTTTGGCCTATGCACCTACCATGGGGACTTCTGAAGGGCATTTCTCTTCTCCACAGGGGTTCTGAAGAAATTGGGGTGATAGAAGCCAGTCTTCATTTCTGATAAAGGTTAGGCTCGAGGATGCAGTTCAATATGAGAGCCTAATGTGCCTGTTGACTGAACCTTGGGTCAGGCAGACGGAATCACCCAATGAATGGAAATATTAGACCACAGCAGCCCTCCCGGCATGAGGGAAGAGCCTGTGCCTGGAAGTAGGGGAGAATGCCTGCTCCTTGTGGATAGCTCACTCTCAAGTGTAAGAAGAACAGAGTCAGGTTGATTATATTCAGTATCTTCCCAAATGTACCAGTAGATACAGGTCATGTAATCTCCCCAGTAAAGGAGTGAGTAAAGGGGTGGCTAGATACTAGAGAGGTTACTACAGTGAAGCTTCTCCTACCTGGAGGGGAACATTAGGAGTAGAAGAAGCATTGCCTCAAGAATAACCTTTATTTTATTCTGTATTTACAAATTAAAGTGCTTTCAGGCACAGATACACACAGATTTATTTTTGAGCTTTCCTTTAGTTTTTGTTGTTTATCTATTATTGAGTCAGAACTACTCTTTTAAAGTATTAGAGCTTTATAATGCTTGTTAATATTTGGCAAAGTCAGTCACTTTTACTTTCATTTTTCAAATACTTTTGGTAATTCTTGATTATTTTTTAAAATTATTTTTTGGGATAATTTTGTTAAGTAAAAGATCTTGTTACTTTTTAAATTGAAAATATCTTATATTAGTTGAAAGAATATTGACATTTTTAATACTGAAGTTCTCATTTAGGAAAGTGGTTTTCTTTTGAGCTTTAAGATTTTTAAAAATTTCCAATAAAATATTGTAGTTTTACTTATAGTCTGTATATATTTTCTTTTCTTTTTTTAAATATTTATTTATTAGGGTGCTTGGGTGGCTCAGTTGGTTAAGCATCTACTTTTGGCAGGTCATGATCTCAGGGTCCTGGGATTGAGCCCTGCATCGCTCCTCCCTCTTCCTCTGCCCCTCCCTTCCACTTGTGCACTTGCTCTATCTCTCTCTTTCTCTCTCCCTCTCTCTCTCTCTCATCCCAAGCACCTCCCTGTTGAAGGTGAAGCTAAAGCCTGTATATATTTTCCATTTTAAAAACTTGAAAGAGGGGCACCTGGATGGTTCAGATGGTAGAGCCTGTGACTCTTGATCTTGGGCTTGTAAGTTTGAGCCCCATGTTGGGTGGAGAGATTACTTATAAAATAAATGAAAATTTAAAAATTGAGAGAGATTTCATTTTTTTCATTATGAGCACATTTACAGTGGATAGGTGAGTGTTCTTCAGGGTAGCTTTTATGCAGAGAAAAAGATTATGTGCAGAATGTTAATATTTGATTTATTCAAATTGTAAATTAAAAAACTAGATTTTCTGTAATCATTTTAGTTCACATTACAAGCCTTATTATTCTATTCATAAAATTAGTAAAATACAAAAAATGAAAGTTTTCCTTTTATTAAAGTTTAATTAATGCAAGATGAATAGAACATATCCCCTTAAACAATCAGTCCCATTTACAACTCTGTTAATTAAATTCCTTCAATCATGAAAGCTGTATTTATTAAATTTAACATAGTTGATTTTCTTTTCAACACTTCAAATGCCTCTAAGCAGCATTGCTGAACAGCTCTATTAAGTCTGATAGAACAAACTGATAAATAATGGCAAATCTTTAAAAACATTCCAGTGCTGTTTAAAAACTTAGGTAAAGTCTTTTACACCTTTCAACTTACAACTATAAAAATCAATTACATAATTGCATGTTGTAAAATGGATCACAACTTTAATCTGTTAGATTCTTTCATATGCCCAAAGCTCTTAAACCCTGCAATTACTGTAAATACCAAATACACAGATTGTTTTAATGATTATGAAAACCTGCTTTTGAATGTAACACAAAAGTGTTAATGTAATTCAGTTATTTACTCATCTTTATATTTTATTCTAAACCTTCCTAAGGTAAAAAAAAAATCCCAGAATGAAAAAATAACAAAAGTTATTACTCCAGTCTAATTGCAGGAAAGATTTTTAGCAGAATAAAGTTGCTTATGGGCCAGAGATTTTTGGCCAGACCCTAGATCTGATTCTCCTGGAGCCACTCAGCAACATATTGACTGAGTTTTTATCAGCCACTAAGAAACAGGAGCTCTGAGTCCATACCCTTTGGAATGGATTGATCTTTTCTGAGTTTAAGATATAGCATTACTTAATCAGTAGAAGAAAGGGATAAAGAAAGGGGAGGTAATCAGAAGGGAGAATGAAGCATGAGAGACTATGGACTCTGAGAAACAAACTGAGGGCTTCAGAGGGGAGGAGGGTGGGGGAATGGGATAGGCTGGTGATGGGTGATAGGGAGGGCACGTATTGCATGGTGCACTGGGTGTTATACGCAACTAATGAATCATCGAACTTTACATCAAAAACCAGGGATGTACTGTATGGTGACTAATATAATATAATAAAAAAATATTTAAAAAAAGATACAGCATTACTTAACTCTACTTTTGGATGTCAAGTCTGCAACCTCCAATCCAGTTTGCTTCACCACGTGGTTAGGCCCAATAAATCTATTTTCTGCCTGATTCCATTTCATATTCTTTTCAGATCCTTTCTGTATGCCTTGGCCACACTTTTATAGCTGTTAATTTACACCTCGTTGAATTCAGTATACACTTCCTGTTTGGTTTAAAGTCCCAGGACTGAAGTCATCCTCATGTGGTAGAGACTATTATACAAACACACTTTTGCTCATCACCCAGCCTCATCAAATCTTAACATTTTGTTATGTTTACTTCAGGTTTTAAAAAACATTAAAAGATTTCTGATGTAGTGGAAGCCTCCAGTATATTCTTCCTTAATTTCATGTTTTCCCTCCTTGGAGGAACAGTTTCCTGAAATTTTTGTTTATAATTTCCAGTGGAGATGTAAATTATTAATTTTGGGATTCTGCTGATATCTCTTATCAGTTATAATAGTTTGTAGTATTCTAGATTGGTTCTCCATGTAGAAAAATACCATCTGAGGATAAGGACAGTTTAAATTTTTTTCCAATTATTATTTGTTTTTTTTTGTTTGTTTTGTTTTTTTAAAGATTTTATTTATTTATTCGACAGAGAGAGAGACAGCCAGCGAGAGAGGGAACACAAGCAGGGGGAGCGGGAGAGAAAGAAGTCTTTCTCTTTTCAAGTTTGTAAAAGAGTTCCTTGAATGTTTTGGAAAATTCACCTATAAAACACTATGGCTTTGTGCCTTTTGTAAGGAAAGGCTTTTGACTACTAATACAATTTCTTTTTTTTTTTTTAAAGATTTTATTTATTTACTTGACAGAGATAGAGACAGCCAGTGAGAGAGGGAACACAAGCAGGGGGGAGTGGGAGAGGAAGAAGCAGGCTCATAGCAGAGGAGCCCGATGTGGGGCTTGATCCCAGAACGCCAGGATCATGCCCTGAGCCGAAGGCAGACGCTTAACCGCTGTGCCACCCAGGCGCCCCAACTAATACAATTTCTTTAAGCTGTTTATTGAGGCTTTCTATTTTTTCTTAAGCCAGTTTTGGTATTTAGTTGTGTTTCCAGAAATGTATCCAGTTCATCACATTTTCAAATGTACTAGCATTTAATTCATATTATTATTTTATGATTTTTAAAAAAACTTTATTGTACTGAGATTATCTCCCTCTTTCTGTTTTAAATGTTGTTGATTTGCACCTTTTCTCTTCTATCTTGGCAGTCTTACTGCAGATTTGTTTTATTAATGTTTATTTATTTATTTTTAAAGATTTTATTTATTTATTTGACAGAGAGAGAGAGTGGGAGAGAGCACGAGTGCACAAGCAGGGGGAGCGGCAGGCAGAGGAAGAAGCAGTCTCCCCGTTGAGCAGGAAGCTTGATGCAGGACTTGATCCCAGGACCCTGGGATCATGACCTGAGCCGAAGACAGGCGCTCAACCAACTAAGACACTGAGGCATCCCTGTTTTATTAATGTTTATAAAGCCCATCTTTCATTATTATTAATAGTCTCTATGATTTCTTTGTGTTCTATTTAATTAAATTTAGCTGTTAACTTTTTTCCCCTCTTCTATTTTCTTTGATATAAGATATTGCATCCTGTTTTGCTTTGTGCATTGAGTATTTAATCGTTGCCTTTAAAATTTTTTTTCTGAGTGAACTTAGAACTATAATTTTGATACAACTGTGTCCCATTAGTTTTCCTATGTACCACTTCTATTGTTCTATTCAGTTCTAATATTTAACATTTCTCTTTTGATTTTGTCTTTATTCCATGAGTTATTTCACAGTTCATTTACAAATTTCCAAACATACATTTCTTAAAAACTATCTTATTACTTTCTAGTTTAATTTGACCAAGATTAGAGACTATAGTTTATGTCATTGATTCTTTGAAATCATTTGCAACGTTCTTTGAAATCTAGGATATGTTCAATTTTTATAAAAATTTCATGTGTAATTTAAAAATTATGTTTCCCACTTCTGGGGTAGAAAGTCCCTCTTGTACTGTGCTTCAAAGAAAGTTGAATTTAGTAGTTGAGATTACAATTTTTGTAATTACTGAAAATTGGGACTTATTTCTACCATCTTATTTTTTTTAATCATCCTTTTCTTTGTCTTTTATTGTACCCCATAATTCCTTCTTTTGATGTATCGATGAAAATTTCTACATTTCCTTTTTTCGTTTCTCAGAGGTTTGGAAGCTCTGGGTGATATTTCTATTCTTTTGAAACATTCATACTTAAGTATAAATTGTTTTGGTAACAAAACCTATAGTTACTTAGTGTGCCTTCTCTTTCCTTAAACATGACAGAATTTTATCAGTTGTTGGCAACTCTTTAGAAAAACCCTGTCTTCTGCCTTACCACTCCATCATTTTTAAATTGTTGTCTAGAGCATTGCTACTGAGAGCCACATACGTAATTTAAAATTTTGTAGTAATCAATTAAAAAAATAAAAAGAAATAGTGAAAATAATTTTCATAAAATATTTTCTCTAACTCATAAACCAGATATTATCACTTTAATATGCAATCAATATAAAAACCATTAATGAGATATTTTACATTATTTTTATACTAATTCTTTGAAATCCAGTGTATATTCTATGCTTCATCATACTCCAGTTCAGATTAGCCACATTTCAAGTACTCAGTGCTTACATATAGCTAATGGCTCCCATACTGGATAGCTCAGGTTTAGAGTTTTCATTTTTAACTTATTCCAAACTTAAAAATTACCTATAATTACTAATTATAGCATATATATGCATATTTATTATATAGTATACATTATACATATAGTGTAGGTATATGTTAATTTTACCAACAAATCTATCCATTTTTAGTGCTTACTATTATTTCTTATATACCATGTCTTTCCTCTGGATTTGCTTTTCTTTCTGTTGAATCACATCATTTGTAGTTCTTTTAGTGAAGGACTGTTAGATAAATTTTTTTAATGTTTGTAGATCTGAAATGTTCTATTTTGTCCTCACTCTGGAATAATGGTTTAGCTGGTTATAACACTATGTTGACATCTTTCCTTAGGGTTTTGAAGATACCACTCCATTGTCTCCTGGCTTCAAGCAGTGATCATGGTTATCTTCCCCTGTCTTGGATCAAGTACTTTGAGTGCCCTGTATTGTTAAGGAACTGAATTCTGGACCCATCTGCTTGCTCCTGAATGAAAGCCTAGCAGGCCCATAGCTTTAACTTTATTCATTCCTTTGTGTTTCTCTTCAGTTTCTGATCTATGGTGATGTGTATCCTATTTTTGAAAGCTATAGTTTTCTAATATTCTGTTCTACATTTTACCTGTCATTGACAAGACGTGTGTCGAAGCTGATAGAACTATTTTGTTCATATATCAACAACTTTGTTAAAGTGGAATCTTAAGTATTGATTGTTTTGTTGCATCTGTGGTATCTTCTCCTTTAATAATTTATAATTATTTTTTCCTTCATGGTATACAGGAAAGATATTGATTTCTGTACAGATATTTTTAATTACACACCTTCCTTTCTAATTGTTCTGCTTATTTTTTTCAGTTGATTTTGTAGGTAAAAGATAACATAATTTGCAAATAATTTATTTTACTTTTCTCTGTTTAGACATGAATTTATATGATTTCTTTTTCTTATTTTATTGCATGGGTTAGAATGTCCATGTTAGTCACCAGTGGTGATAGCTAATAGCCACAGCTTGTCTCTAAAGAAGATTTACTTAATGTGTCATCATCAAGTGCAATAGTGGAACTTCATCCGAAATAAATATTCTTTATTAAGTTAAGGGAGCATCCTTTTAATTTCGGTTTACTGTCTTTAAAACAAATCAGAAATGACTATAAAATTCTTTTAAATACCTTTTACTTTCCCTCAAGATACTCATATGTTTTGACATTATTGTGTTAATGTACATTGATTTTAAAAAGTTTGAATCATTCTTCATTCCTGGAATAAATCTTATTTGGACACGGAATATTATTCTTATAATATATTGCTGGATTCCATTGCTAATATTTTAGTTAGACTTTTAGATTAAAATAACAAGTGAGATTAGTCTGTAGTTTTCCTTTTTGTACTTTCTTATGTTTTGATTTGAGAGTTATGAAGACTTTGTAAAATTAACTGGGAAGGCTTCCATCTTTTCTTATGCTCTGAGAAAGTTTAAATAGCATAAGAATTATCTGTTCCTTGAAAGTTTGAAAGAATTCATCTGTGAAACCGTCAGATTATTGTTTCTAAATTGTTATTTTTACATTATGTATCTTCTGATTCAGAAGTGATTTTTTAACATTTGCAATTAATTATTTAACCAGACTTGCAACAACTATTCATATTTAACTGTTTGTTTGGTGTAATTGCTCACTGTCATTTTATGCCACAACTGCTCCATTCTTAAGCTCTCATTTAGTTAAGTGATGTTTTAAGACTCTTTAAAGAAGATTATGTAGATTCAGATCCCTTGCTCATATGATATTCATACATGAAAGATAATTTTCCTGGGAGTGATTCTGGGCCACAATCTTTTCTTCTCAAGACCTTGTAGACTTTCACCTGACATTTAGTACAGTCGTACAGAATTCTAAAATAGTCTAGTGCTTATTGCTTTGAAGATAACCCATTTTTTCAAAAATATTTTATTTCTGGATTTTAAGGAATTTTTATTTGTATCTGATAATTAAAAAACTCTAAGATATGCTTAGACGTGAGTCACTGCTTATTGGTTTTTGTATAGAGTGTAGTTTACTTCATCAATATGCATTCCCACACTTTTTTTTAATGTATTTTACTTACATATATTTTACATACACATAAAGCTGTTGCTTTAGTTCCAGTTCTCATTTTTTTTTTAAACAAGGAATAACCTCTAGGCTTGATTATTTGTTTGTATTACAGATATTTGAGATCTTACTTTGTAACAGACTCTGATCTAGGTACATGCATGAAATTTCTCTCATGAATTTCTTCTCTTAGATTTTCCCTCTATATTCTGATTTGATCTGGTGATATACTTTTAGTTTCTTTATAATTAAAAAAAGTCTCAACCATATTTCTTTTCACCTCATCTTGTTATCCTTTCATCTTTTATTTTTAAGAATACTTGCCTCTGGTTTTGCATTCTTCTGAGAATACCAAAAAGTTTTATGAATTAGTTTCCTGAGTCTTGCATTAAATAATTTTCAAAAGTATGTTCTGTCCCTGAATCTTTGGATCGAGTTTCCTCTCCTCTCATTTTGCTGTATTTTTTTTCATAGACCCCATTTGGTTTATTATTATTTTTTTTTACTCTGGAATCTCTATGAATAATAGCTGTGTTGACTCAGACCTTGCCAAAAGATTTTCAGAACTGCTTCTAATGTTCACCACATTCCCTCTTCAGGTCTACTGTTGATGTGTTCAGTTCTCAGCCTGTGGTAAACATTTATTGTTTTCCCTTTTCACTGCCCCACTTCTTTTAGGAACTGCCCACCCCTCTTCTGGGAGCTGATTCTCCCCTACTCTATCCACAATGCCAGGTTTATGCCACAGTACTCCATCTCTTTTAGGGCACCTGGTTTATGCCACAGTACTCCATGCCACTTTTAGGGCACCTGGCTGAGACTAGGCCATTCACTCTTTCACAGGAATCTTGAAATTAGAAAGACAAGGAAAGTTCTGGTTTTCTCTAGTTCACTGAAGGTGTAACTCAAAAGTTAGAAACTATTCACAACTATATATATATTTTTTTCTATCTTGTGGATTGGAGAACTGAAGAAAGCTGATGTAGAGAAAAAGAGATGAATAAAGCAGATAAACATGGAGAAAGAGAGATGAGAAGGGATTTATAAATATGGTAAGGGGAAGTTAAAGGAACACTGAGGTGTTTTATTGGAATTTGGAAGTATCAGCATGAACTCATGGATATATATGTGTGTGTGTGTGTGTGTGTATCCATATCTATATCTAAAACCTCTAGCTAGATATATAGATAATTGTAGAGGTATATCTATATATCTCCTTGGAGAGATAAATGAACCCAGACAGAGGTAAAGAAAATAAAAAATGAACCTGAAATATGTTACTGTGCTAGGAAATTAGGTAGTGCTCAAAGAGTTAAGGGACATGTCAAAAGAATACAAGGGCCAGTTCAAAAGGGCTCCCACTAACCAAATTTAGGACAATATGAGCATTAAAATAAACAATGAGAGTAGTGAATTACAACAAACTGAATAAAAAAGAAACCCAAAGTCCATGCTAGTATAAGAAAATAAGTAAATAAATGAATAACTAAACAAATGGAGGAGAAAGGAAAATACTTCTAATCCAAAGAATGTCAACTAATAGTAACATTGTTTGGCAAACATCATAAAGGTAGTTGATAAAGGTAGGGAATTGTCAATGGATCCTAGGGTTGGTGGGTGGAAGTTTGAGGATGAGGGAGAGAATAATGGGGTAATATAAGACTATCTCCCAACAAAATACTAATCAAATACTAAGGGGGAAATTGTGACTTTTATAGTGGAGAAACATGGCAGATACACTGGTCAAAGATCATTAAGGTCAACATGACCAGCATTGAGATAAGTCAACTTAATTTTTCTACTGATGTGACTTACTGAGAAGAGAGCAGCAATATTTCTGTGATTATTTTTCAGAACTTTAATGGGAATACAGCACTATCTTTTAGTATTTCTGTAGAGAGGCCTGATGCCAATGTACTTTTGGCCCCTTATATAAAAGCTGCTTTTGCTCTATTAAGTTTTTTGCATCTTTTAGTCTCACTGTTCTGAAATGTCATGATGATACACCTTATGGTAAGTCTACTTTCAACACTTTTCTGGGCACGTTGTGACCTTTGAACATGGAAACTCAACTTCCTAGAATATTTCTTGGAAGTTTTCCTTTCCTTGTTTTCTCTGTTCTATCAGATTTTGGAACTTAGAGGGTAATACTTTAATGACATTTTTTTCCCTGATTTCTCATTTGCTCTGCCAACTCCCCTCCTAAACCCTCACCACCACTTCCTGTTGGCTTTTTAAAAATAAACGTTTTGGTTTCAGTCCAAGATGGTGACAAAGGAAGCTCCTAAACTCACATCCTGTCATGAACACATTGAATCTACAACTACACATGGAGCAATTCCCTCTTAAAGAAATCCAGAAGATACCTGAGAAATTCCTATACATAAGATGAATGAGAAATTAACCACACTGAAATGGGTAGGAAAGTCTGAGTCACATTTGCAGTATAAACTCCATCTCTGCTGCAAGGACTGCAATCAAGAGGAAACTCCCAACTCCTAGCTTCTTCCTAAGAAATTTAGGGTTTGGATCCAACATCTACTATCCCAACATTTAAGACTTCCATCTGGTGGAGTCGACCCTCAAAATACCTAGCTCTGAAAGCCAATGGGACTTGCATCCATAAAACACACAGACTTTAGTGAACAAAGAAATAGTTCATAATGGTTTACTAGTACTCATAGTGGCTTTCAACTCAAGGCTCAAGGCAGAAATTGGCATACAGAAATGTCCGTTTCCCAGTCTTTCCCTTAAAAGGCTTATTTGCATGCTGTAAAAGCTGCCACCTGAGGATCACGCTTCTCAAAGAGCAAACATCTAGGGGCTGACTGCCCTCCTCCCCAGTTTTGGGAATGTTGGGGGATGTCTCCACATTCTCACTCTGCCAACATCAGGTTGCCAGTATCTCCCTGAAAGGAGCTTGTGTACATGTGTGGCACCCAGGCTCTTTTGGCTACCACCCAGAGGACAATCATCTTGAATGCCTGGCTTTGGTGGCCAGTGGGGCTTGTGCTTGTGGGCTCCCATAGGACTGTAGTAAACAAAAAACCCAGATCTTAACTGGTTATTCCTCCACTGTTTAATACAGAGGGAAGTAGAAATATCTACCTCCCAGTCTTTCCCTGAAGGCCTATTTGCCATTCTTTAAAAGCTGTTGCCTGAGGGCCTGACTTCCAATCACCTGCATGTAGGTCTTCCCCTTTGAGATACTGACCCGGCCTTGGCATACTTTCAACGACTGGGAGCCACTAAGAATAAATAAGATGGCTTGGACAATCACAAAGGTTTGAGAGACAACCAAGAGCTTGGGGTGGGCTCTAGATTAATCTTCTACATGAGACCACTCTGTCAAGACTGGGAGAAGTAGCTGTTTTATGCAGAAACTGACACTAAAAGTCAAGGAAAATGAAAAACAAACAAACAACAAAAGACCAGAGCAATATGTGCCAAACAACAACAACAACAACAACCACCAAAAAAAGACAAAATTCCATAAACAAACCTCAGTGAAGCTGAAATAAGTGATTTTCCTGATAAAGAGTTCAAAATAATGGTCATAGAGATGTTTACTGAAGTCGAGAGAACAATGCATTAACTAGGTGAAAAAGTCAACAAAGAGATAGAAAATATTAAGAAGTACCAAACAGAAATCATAGTACTAAAGAATATGATAATTAAACTGAATAATTCAATACAGGGGCAACATCAGACTACATGAAGTGGAAGAAAGGATCAGTGAACTCCAAGACAGGGCAGTGGAATTCATCCAATCAGTGGAACAAAAAGAAAAAAAAAAGAAGGAAAAAGAGTGAAGAAAGCTTAAGGAACTCATGAGATATCATCAAGTGGACTAATATTTGCATTATAGGGGTCAAAGAAGGAAAAGAGAGAAAGTAAGAGATGGAAAATTTATTAAAAAAAAAAAAAACCCACAAAAAACAATGGGTGAAAACTTCCCTAACCTGGGTATCGAACACAGTTTCAAATGAGAGGAATCCAAAGAGATCCACACAGATACACATTATAATTAAATTTTTAAAAGTTAAAAACAAAGAGAGACTCTTAAAAGCTGCAAGAGAAGAATAACTTGTTATGTACAAGGGTATCCCCAGAAGATTATCAAGAGATCTTTTAGTAAAAACTTTTCAAATCAGAGGGAATGGATGATATCTTCAAAGCGCTGAAAGAAAAAAACCTGCCAACTAAGAATACTCTACTTGGTAACAGTGTCCTTCAAAATTGAAGAAAACATAAAGAGTTTTTAGATAAGCAAAAGCTAAAAGAGTTCATCACTGCTAGGCCAGGCTTACAAGAAATGTTAAAGGGATCTCTTCAAAGTGAAACAAAAGGATGCTGATTGGTAACAGGAAAACATATGAAAGTATAATCTCATTGGTAAAGGTAAATATATAATTAAATTGAGAATATTCTAGGCTTGCCTGGGTGGCTGAGTCAGTTGAGCATCCAACTCTTGGTTTTGGCTCGGGTCATGATCTCATGGGTCATGGGATTGAGATCCCTCTGTGTAGGGCTCCACACTCAGTGGGGAGTCTGCTTGAAGATTCTCTCCTCTGCCCCTCCCCCCCCACTCTCTCTCTTTCTCTGAAATGAAAAAAATAAATGTTTTTTTAAAAAAGAATATTCTCTGGTAATGGTGGTGGGTAAATCAGTTATAAATCTAATATGAAGTTTAAAAGAAAAGCATTTAAAAACCCTATAATGATAATAATTTATTAATGGATATCCCCAAGGTAAAAAGATGTTAATTGTGACATCCAAAACATAAAATTTGTGGGGAGGGGACTAAACATGTAGAACTTTAGTATGCATTGGAAGTTAAGTTGTTACCAGCTTAAAATAGACTGTTATAATAGTAAGATGTTTTACATAAGCCTCATGGTAACCACAAAGCAAAAAAATCTAGGGTAGATACACAAAAGATAAAAAGAAAGGAATATAAGCATACCACCACAGATAATCATCAAATCGTAAAGAAAGGAAACAAGAGTAGAAGAAAGGAACAAAGAAATTACAAATAGTCAACAAAATAACTAACAAAATCATAATAGTAAGTTTATACCTATCAATAATTACTTTAAATGTAAATGGACTAAATTCTTCAATCAAAAGGCATATACTCACTGAATGGATAAAAAAAAAAAAAAGACCCAGTTATATGCTGTCTACGAGGGACTCACTTCAGCTTCAAGGAGTGAAAATAAAGGGATATAAAAAAAAAAGATATATTCCATGTAAGTGGAAATCAAAAGGAAGCATAGGGAGCTAAATCTATATGAGACAAAAGAGACTTTAAACCGAAGACCGTAATAGGAGACAAAGAAGGTCATTAAATAATAATAAAGGGGTCAGTCCAACAAGAAAATATGTTTTTAAATATTTATACACCAAACATAGGAGCACCTAAATATATGAAGCAAATAAACAGACATGAAGAGAGAAATAGTAATACAGTAACAGTAGGGAACTTTAGTGCAAGCTCCATCAAAATTTCAATGGCATTTTTACAGAAGTAGAATAAGGAATCCTAAAATTTGTATGGAACCACAAAAACACTGAACAGCCAAAGCAATCTTGAGAAAGAAGAACAAAGCTGGAGGCATCATACCTCCTTATTTCAAACTATATTACAAATTATAGTAAGCAGAACAGTATGATACTGGCATAAAAACAGACCCATTGAATAGAACAGAATAGAGAACCCAGAAATAATCTCATGCATATATGGTCTGTTAATTTACAATAAAGGAGCTAAGAATATATGGTGGAGAAAGATAGTCTCTTCAATAAATGGTGTTGGGAAAACTGGATAGTTACATGAGAAGGACAAATCTGGATCCCTATATTACACAAAATCAACCGAAGATGGATTCAATACTTGCATATAAGACCTGAAACCATAGAACTGGTGGAAGAAAACAGGGGTAAGTCCTTGACATTTGCCTTGGCAATTATTTTTGATTTGACACCAAAAGCAAAGAAAACAAAGGCAAAAATAAACATGTGGGACTACATCAAACTAAAATCTTCCGTATGGCAGAAGAAACCATCGACAAAATGAAAAGGCAACCTACCTAATGGGTAGAAAATATTTGCAATGGGAGAAAATATTTGCAAATCATATATCTGATAAGAGGTTAATATCCAAAATATATGAAGAACTCATAAATTCAACAGCAAGACAAGCAATTCAATTAAAAAATGGGCAGAGGAATTGGATACACATTTTCCCACATAAAAATGGCCACAGATACATGTAAGGGATCCAAGAGCAATTAAACACCGGGAAAATGCAAATCAAGACCACAATGACATATTGCCTTACATCTGTTATGGCAAGGATGTGGAGAAAGGGGATCCTTGTGCACTGTTGGTAGAATGTAAATTGGTACACCACTATGGAAAACAGCATGGAAGTTCCTCAAAAAATTAAAAATAAAACTCCCATATAACCCAACAATCCCACTTCTGAGTATATATCGAAGGAAATAAAAACAGGATATCAAAGAGATAAATAACTGTACCCCCGTGTGCATTGCAGCATTATTCATGATAGCCAAGATACGGAAACAACCTAAGTGTCCATCATGGATGACTGGGTAAAGATGTGGTACATATACACAATGGAAATTTATTCAGCCATGAGAAATGAGGAAATTATGCCATTTGCAGCAACATGGGTGAATCTTGAGGGCATTATGCTAAGAGAAATAACCAGACAAAGATGAATGCTGTATATCACTTGTATATGCAATCTTAAAAAAAAAAAAAAAACCAACTAACATATAGAAACAGAGTAGAAAAGTGGTTGCCAGAAGATGAGGAGTAAGGGAAATAGAGTTTGGTAAAAAGATACAACTTTAAGCTATAAGATGAATAAGGTCTAATGTAAAATGTAGTGACTATAGTTCAGAACACTGTATTATATAACTGAAATTTGCTAAGAGAGTAGAACTTAAATGCTCTCACCAGAAAAAAGCAAAACACCTTAAAACAAAAAAACAAAAAGATATGGTCCATATATACAATGGAATATTACTCAGCTATCAAAAAGAACGATTTCTCAACATTTGCTGCAACATGGACGGCACTGGAGGAGATAATGCTAAGTGAAATAAGTCAAGCAGAGAAAAACAATTATATGATTTCTCTCATCTATGGAACATAAGAACTAGGAAGATCGGTAGGAGAAGAAAGGGATAAAGAAAGGGGGGGTAATCAGAAGGGGGGATGAAGCATGAGAGACTATGGACTCTGAGAAACAAACTGAGGGCTTCAGAGGGGAGGAGGGTGGGGGAATGGGATAGTCTGGTGATGGGTGGTAAGGAGGGCACGTATTGCATGGTGCACTGGGTGTTATATGCAACTAATGAATCATCGAACTTTACATAAAAAAAAAAAGACCTGAATATAAGTATGTGAGGTGGTGGATGTGCTAATTAACTACATGGAGGGACTCCTTTCACAACATATATGTATCTCAAATCACCACGATGGACACTTTGAATATCTCACAATTTTGTTGCTTATACCTCAATAAAGCTTACATTAAAATAATAAACTTCTAATATTAGAATATTTTTATATTTACAGAAAAGTAACAGTTGTGCAGAGAATTCCATATATTGCACATCCAGTTTTCCCCTGTTATGGACATTCTTATGGTACAATTAATGAACAATATGGACACATTATGATTAACTAAGATCCACAACTTATTCAGATTTCTTTGGTTTTCACCTAATGTCCTTTTTCTGTTCCAGGACTTTAAACAGGATTTCAACACCAGTTGTCATATGTCCTTAGGTCCCTCTAGGCTGTTATAGTTTCTCAAAAACCTTCCTTGTTTTTAATGACCTTAACAGTTTTACATGTCTCTCACCTGGGATTTGTCAGATGTTTTTCTCATGACTAGACTGGGGTTATGTATTTTTGAGAGGAAGATCACAGAAGTAAAACACTCTTCTCATATCATCTTGAGAGGACATACTATTTATCAACATGATTTATCACTGTTTGTTGATGTTAATCTTGGTCACCTAGCTGAGGTAGTGTTCGAGAACTTTCTGCGCTGTAAAGTTACTGCCCCCTCTTACTGTACTTGTTGAAAGGAAGTTTCTAACGCAGAACCCACATTTAAGGAGTGGGAATTATGCTCCACTTTCTTTTTTCCTTTTTTAAAGATTTTATTTATTTATTTATTATTTATTTATTTATTTGAGAGAGTAAGAGTGAAAGAGCACAAGTGGTGAGGGGGAGCAGCAGAGGGAGAGGGAGAAGCAGGCTCCTCACTGAGCAAGGAGCCCAATGAGGGGCTCGATCCCAGGACCCTGGGATCATGACCTGAGCTGAAGGCAGACTCTTAACAGACTTAGCCACCCAGGCGCCCCTACACTCCACTTTCTTGAGGTTGGAGTATCTACATAAATTATTTGGAATTTTTCTGCATGGTCTCTTTGTCTTTTTGGTCTACTTTTGGGGAAAAGTCCTCAAGTTTGTATTTCAATTCTATTTTATTTTATTTTATTTTATTTTATTTTATTTTATTTATTTTTTGGTGTAAAGTTCGATGATTCATTAGTTGTGTATAACATCCAGTGCACCATACTCTCCTTACTACCCATCACCAGCCTATCCCATTCCCCCACCCCCCATCCCCTCTGAAGGCCTCAGTTTGTTTCTCAGAGTCCATAGTCTCTCATGCTTCATTCCTCCTTCTGATTACCCCCCCTTTCTTTATCCCTTTCTTCTAATTCTTATATTAGGGTTTTCATTTCTGGCATCATATTTTTAATTTCCAATATCTGCCTTTTTATTCTCTGAAATGTTGCTTTTTAGGATTACCTGTTCTTATTTTATGGATGAAGTATTTTCTCTTATTTCTTCTGAAGTTTTTGCCCTGGAACTATTTTCTTCAAGTTGCTTTCAGATGTTTGTTTGGCCCCTATCTTTCATATTATAGATCTTCCTCTAAGAGCTTCTCATACTTGGCTATCTCATCGTACTTGAGAGCAGGTCACTACAAGGCCATGGAAGCCCAGGATGAGAGGGCAGAATTTGTCTACCGTGAATTTTACTCTAAGGTGTTTTGGTTGTCTTGATTCATTAGGGAGCTCCTAAAGCCAGTATTGTTAGGTCCTATCTCTTGTTCTGATTGAATTTCCCAGTGAAGTCTACTAATTTCCTTCCTGAAGAGTTATAAGCCTGCTTATCAATAATCTGGATGCCAAGAGGGAGGAGAAGTACAAGAGTCTCAATATTAAGAACATAAATTTCCACTTTAAGCCCTATTTTGGAACTCTCCTACCCCCAGTCTATGCTGTGGTGTTCCATGGTCCAGACACCCTAAGTTTTACTTTCTTTAGTAAACACATATTTATTCCTGTCAAGGTAAGGGAAGGAGAAATTATTAGTGGCATCTAGAGATCTCAGGGTCTCAGACTTTTCTCCTGATTTTAGCTCCACCTTTACCCCTACTTTCAGAGGTATCTGGTGTTATTAAGTATTCCATTATATACACTGGGTTGTTTCTCTTATTTCTTCATTTTTCTCTTAGTATTCAATTTTTTGCAGACCACTTAGTCAGTTACACATTCATCCATTCACTCTTCAGCTTCCAATATTTTGTTGTTCTATTCCTCTCCAGATCTCTTTGTCTTATTGGGGAGGAAGAGGAAAATAATATATGTGTTCATTCCTCCATTTTAAACCAGAAATACTTAAGATCTGCATTCTCCAGTTCATAGCTCCCTCCATAGAGAAAGCCTGTGCATATGTACAGGTTTAAACCCAATATAAGAAGGCAGCATTTGAGTAAGGTTGACCATTGCCACCATTGTGTGATTTCTTCTGAGAGAGTCCAGGAACTCAGTTAGCCAAGTGGCACACTTGTAATCTGTGGCACAGATTAAGAATTAAGGTTATCTTATTATCATGAAAGATATTTCATTAATTGTAAATATTTCATTAGATTTTTTTCTAAAGCCCTATTTTGAAAGAAAGTAAATGCATATTTTTGTAAAATAAGGGGTGACATTTTTCTGAGCCTGGATTATACTACAAGAGCCACCTGCTAATTGTAAATGGCTCTCTCTTTCTTCTCCTGAAGGCAGGGTGATACCTATAAATAACATCTTTTAAATTCTCCAGTATATAAGGAGACGGATTTCTGGTTAACTTCACCATAGCAGTAACTAAAGATGCTATATAATATAACCACACAATTTAGCATGTTTCTCCAGGAGGTGGTTTTGCTCTCCTGAAGTATGATTGTCTTCTGCCTCACTATCTGGTTTTTGGGTAGACTAGGCCCATAGAATAGTTGGAGAGAAACAATCTCCTGCAAGCCTTTCTAGTTGGGAATCTCCCATTTTCTCCCAAGCCTACAGCAAATTATTTATTGAGACTATACCTCCCAAGATGCAATAGAGCATCTCCCAAGTTCCCAGGCCGTTGACTTGCCAGGCCTTGATGTTCCTCTAAATGGGATATAGAAAGTTTGGGAAGGAGGGCTGGGATGAGTGGGAACAGGGTCCATCCAAAAACCAAACAAAGTAGACCTCACTTGAAAGTTACAGGAATTACTATCTCATTTCCTGGAAGTTAGGGAATCAGGAGGAAGACAATGAGGGTCGATATGATGTTTTCCAAACTTTTTTTTCAGGAGGTCTTTATTTTATAAAGCAAAATTTAGGATAGGGTTGTCAGAAATTCTTTGCAAAAATATGGACCATCATCTATGTGTGTGTGAAATAAATTTTTAGTCAATATATTTATTTAAACATTTCAACTGATAATTTGTTCCTTTTAGAAAGAATTATTTCACTGCATATGAAACTCATGGAAAAAATGTTGAAAAGCTGAGTAGTTCATTTTATACATTTCCAGCTCACATTCTGCTTCCCTCACCCACACATAATTATTTCTATTGAAAACTCTCTTCACACCTTCACTTGAGACAGAAACTGATACACAACACTAAACAATTTCAACAAATGTCAACACCAAAGTCAAGAAGAAATACACCAGGTGTATTTTCTGAGTCAATAAAAATGTAATTATTAATAATAGACATTTGCAGTTTGTAAATTTTCATTTTGTAGAGCAGGAAGCCAAAATTCTGAATAATTAGTTTAATACATACTCGGAAGCCGGTTTGAGAAGGAAGGTTTTTCCTCATTCTGCTCTCTTGAACTTCCAAATGGAGATAGGGACTTTCAGTGAGCTCCTTTCTGGTGATGTTTCTCAGGGCTGTGCCTGTGAAGGGACTGGGGGTACTAGTGTTGCTCTTTGCTGTCCCCTGGGCAGCACTATCAGAGGTGAGGCCAAGAAAAGGCTGTTCCAGGCACTGGAGGGCTCTCTAACCATTGCGGAGTGTAAGCAACCTTAACTACCGATCTCAGCTGTTTATCTCAGCTTGGGTGAATTACAGAGGTTACTTAAAAGACTTCCTACTCTTTTTCAGGTTGTCAGATTCAGATGTTTGAGTATACTATTTTGTTTTAAAAAGGATTTCATCAATAAGACTCTTTTTTAAAAAAAGTTGTAATGGAATAGTTTTCTGCCTATGATTAATTGGTGAATCCTCCCCCCAATTAACTAAGGCAAACTTCAAATTTGCATTACTGCTGCCCTTTCAGAATCCAATGGCACTTTTTTTAAAAAAGCATTCAATGGCTCATTTCAGCTCTACCTAAACATCCTTACAGCACAAATGTTATTTTTGGCTCAGGGTATATGCTTTCGGCTATCTCCCCAAAGCTTCCCCGCCCAGCCTGCGGAAACTCAGCTCTGCTGAGTGTATTCAGGCCCCTTCACATTTGCATGTCTATCATTGGTCTTTCACAGCCCCATGGCCCCAACAAGTATTTGCCAATGGCGGCTTTGTTCTTCAGAACCACCGCAAATCAGGACTTCCAGCTTCCTTCTCGTCTTGCTACTTCGTGCGGTTGAAACACCTGTTAGTTTTCATGCACTCCTGAAGCCTTTGCTTTCTACTTATAGGAGTTTTACCTTCATTATTTGCTGAGATGGCTATTTGTGGGGGAAATACTTGAATTTTCCTCTTGGCAAAGTCATCAGAAGCTATCTCAAGTTTTAGGTGATATTGCTTGATTTAGTACTCCTTTCTACTTCATTTAAAAAAAAAAAGGCTGGACTGCCACGTGGATGGGAGAACGGAAAATACTTGTTTCTCACTCTCTTTCTCTTTATTAATTTAAAATTTCCCTAAAGTTAACAATTAAAGTGATTATATTGGTAATACTGTGAAACCAACCTTTCAGCTCAGACTATAAAACATCACCATATTTAAGATGAATTAAAATTTATTACAACTATTTATTCCACGTTTTGACAGGTCCAATGAGTCCACTTACAAAATGTTGGGGAAGACCCAATCTGAGTAGGTATGTTTGTTCTGACTTATGTGGTTATATATATGTGATATTTGTGTCTGTGAGTATACATACATACATAGGTATGTGTTATAAGTATGCATATATATTTGAACATATGTACATTCATGATTACTTATATGCATTGAAGACCAAATATATATATATATGTCTTTCATTGATATGTTTTGTTCTTTAAACCTGTGCTTAGGGTCTTCACAGAGGACGGCTCATCCATAACTCTACGAAGTGCTTTTGCATACATGAATTTGATACTTCAGACCTGACAGTAAGACAATCCACTATTTTTATTTCCATGTTATGAATGAATTCCTATGTTTATCATTAATAACTTCTTTATCATTCAACTACTTGGAAGCAGACCCAGGCTTTGTGTCTTCTGGCCTTTCCTGCCCTTTTCTCTTTGTTCCCAGCTTTGTGGTAAGCCCTCCAGAACTACAATCATTATAAATGATATATGTCACTTTTATTGAGTTAGAATTTTTTCTACAAGAAGACAAATTAATTGTAAAGCAAATTATAAAATTCAAGTAATGTAGGTAATGTTTACTTAGATGTAAAAATAATTTAAAATGGCTTATACTCATCGAATTCAGTGAGCTCATGTGTGCTTTAAAATTTTGCATTGCTACTTTTTAAGTGATTTTACTTCACCACCCAAGAAGCTTTATTCACTCTTTCCCAGAAGGGTGGCAAATTTGTATTTGGGCTGGTTTCAGCAAATCATCTTTGGGTTTCTGGGTAAATTGTATGTAAAATATTTACTCTATGGAGTCACCCAGGAGAAATGATATACATTACCATTTCTGGACATTTTGTGATTATAGCCAAAGAAAGTGAAATGGAGTAGAGTCTAAGGAAAAACTTAAAAGCCTCTACTACCCAAATGAATGTGGCATTCAGGCATTCAGGCATTCAGGCTGGAGATCCCCACGTTCCCTGGCATCTCTGGGAACTTGGGATGACCAGAGGGACACCAGTGCACATATTCAAAGCTTGACCTAATTTCCTCTGGGTGCCCCTTTCCTTTTCCTCTGGATGGCAAGGTTTTCTCCACAGGCTGGCTCTAATCCCTGAATTTGGAGGCAGTTATCACTCCCACCAAATATATATATATTTTATTTTCTAGGCTTAGAGGGAGGTTGGCTGTGGGAAGGAAAAGCTGGGACTATCTAAAGGCAGGATGACAGAGCGAAACAATGTGCTAGAAAGACTAGGTTCCTAAGAGACAGAGAATCGGCCATGCCTGCAATAGCTCCTTGGGAAATGCTTCTAAACTGTGCAGGGCCGGAGATGGGATTAGACACAGCCCCGGGCTTGTGGCCGCACAGAATGCTCATTCAACTCAGGGCTCTTTCTGCCCCCTTTTCTCTGGGGAGTGACCAGGAGAGAGGGCAACTGTGTCACCGTGTTTCCCAAGGAGCAAACAGTGGAGATTGCCAGGGGTGAAAGGTTAAACACTGGTGTCAATAAAGTGAAGGGGATTTTTTGGGGAGGGGGAGTAGGTCGGCAGGGAGGTTGGAGAGAAGGTGGGGGGAGGTGAGGGCCTTGGCATGCCTGTCCTAGAGTTGAGAGAAAACAGACTGAGCAGTCCTCCCTCTGCCCCAACTTTAGACCCTACCTCTGTGCCCTGGTGGTTGTGCTCCCATCCGCGCCTCGCCTCCTTCAGCTTCGTGGTTTGGCATTGCCTCAATGCTATAGCGTTATATACAGGATGTTCGCAGAGGTGCTGGTCAAATTATCCTGATCCCGCCTAGACTTGCGATCCTCTAGAAACACACTGCTTCTGGAATTGCTTTCAGTTTTGGGGCATGGTTTTTCATATTGCTCTAGTGGTTGCTAACTTTCCTATATTGAAGCTAGGGTTGATTGTTGGAAGAAGCCCCAAAATGATCAGTCTAAAATCTGAAAAAAGTAGAGAATGAAGCTGTGGCTTATTGAAAATGAACCCCCTTCTTGAAAACATGGTGTTACTAGAAAGGAATATGTATGTTTTGTGCTTCATATATATATATATATATTTTTTTTTTTCTGAAAACATCCCAAAATAATTTTGGCAATTGTTAGTATATTTGGGGTAAGTATATAGCTTCTGTAAATGAGTGGTCATTCTGTAGAGACCAGATAACTTCCAGAGTATCTGTTTAGAAAGAAATACTGTTTTCTTCTCCTTGTGTCATTCCCCCCCATGGACTCTTCCTTGAGAGCTGAAGAGAGGCTCTACTCAGAGCTTATGAGAAAAAAACCCAGTTACCTCTTGGACCGTATTCACTTTGGTTGCTAGAATCCTTTCTCAGAGAGATCTGCCACCTAAGTCAAATGGAGAAAAGTACACTGTATTCTGGTAGTGAGATGGAGGCAGGGTTACTTATTAGGGGACCTGGCTGGGCTTAGGTCTACCTGGGGTCCACTTACTGATTTATGTAGTTGGCAGTGTCAACTTGACTTCCTGGCTGAATTTAAGACCTCCCCACTTCAGATTATATTTTCTTACTCTGAAGTAGAAAAAAAAAAGAGGATGATTTCTTTCTCTGTATAACCCAGTGCTATGGGGATGGCTGTGAGAGTTTTTGGGCTCAAAGAGAAAAAAGAAAGAAACAGGCAGATAATCATAAGGATAAGAGGGGAAAGCAATACAGAGAAAGGGCTGGCAGGGAAAAAGTGGGAAGGGAAACAGATGGGAAAGGAAAAGGAGAGAAGAAAGAAGAGAGGAAGAAAGTGAAAAGGAGGATGGAAGCAGAAAGAAAGAGCAATGAAAAGGATGATTCTCATCAGATAAGAGGTCAGGGTCAGCCTGAAGATGTCTAATGCACTGGGGTAAGCAGAATGAGACTTGGTTTGAAAATCTTCAGGGATCCATTTTCTAACTGTCCTGGGACAAAATTCCCATGCCTGGAAGACATCAGTGTATGTTCTGTTTTGGTGTTGGGTCCCGAGACTAGAAGGAGGGGAAGGAAACTCTCTGCAGGTGCAGAAGTAATAGATTCCAGCCTATGGCTTCCTATGGGAACATGAAACCTGGGGCTGGGTGGGGAGGGACACATGCTCAGGTGGAGGGAGAATTTGTAAGTGTCTACAGTGAAATAAAACTCCAATGTGCATGAAATTATACACACACACACACACACATTTAAATTTTAAAATACATTAATTTGTTATAGGACAATGTATTTAAAAATCCCTATGTAAACAATCAAGACAGAAATACCAACCTTATACTACCATGATGGACCCACGTGTGTCTACCCCCAGCTCCCACCTTCAAAACATATAAGCCACTCCATGCACATGGACCTTGGTGAACCATGAGGGGTCCTTTGGCTTTGTTTGTTGCCAGCACACCGTCTCATAGCAACCTTATATTCCCAACCCCAAATGGAAACATGCAGCTTCATACATGGTCTGACACTGGGATGGACCATTTAAAGTTAGACTATTCTGGGAAATCAAGGAATATATAGACTTCTCCATTCAGGCCTCAGTGATTCAGCCACAGTCCTACTTTCTCCTCACAGAGAGGAGATCCAAGTCCCCTCATAGGGAGGCAGTCCCTGTCCCCTCACAGAGAAGGAGGTCTAGTCCCCTCACAGTGAAAAAGGTCCTTGTCCCTTCATACGGAGGAGGTCCCTGTCCCCTCATAGTGAAGGAGGTCTGGTCCCCTCACAGAGAGGAAGTCTCTGTCCCCTCACAGTAAAGGAGGTCCCTTCCCATTCTCTCACAGTGAAGGAGGTGTTGTCCCTTCACAGGAGCTAACAACCTTTGGTCTATGTAGAAATAGAAACCAGGGTTGACCCCTAGGGACCATGGATCCTCAAAACAGATTTCTTTTCCCTTTATTTCTCAAGCAAGAAATCTGAAGAGCCTGGAAGGGAATTTCCCCTAGGAGCTTCCACTTGGCTGTGTGGAGCTGCCCTCTGCACAAACCTGAGGAAGGGAAAAGAGGCAGAGAAGCTGGCTGCTTGGCCTGAACTCAGGAAGTGCTAACAAGATGCAAACATCTCCCTGCCCCCCGTCCCCCTCCCGTGTCCCCCACTTCCCGTCCCTTGCACCACCCCCACCCTGCTGGTAATGCAGGGTGTAATCTTGCCTCTAAACATAGAATTACAGAGACCAGGGGGAAAAGCCCCGAAAGGAATAATTAATTTCTGCTTCCTCATGCAAATCCTTTGGCCAGTCATTTAAGGTTCAGAGCAGGACCAATTCAGCTCCTTGTGCAAATTCCAAACTGAAGGCATTTAGAAAAGAAGAGTGAGCGAGAGGAGAGAGATTGAATGGATTTACTTTTCTAAGAACCAGAATTAACAAAGGTTCCATTTTCCATGGTTATGGGTCTGGCTAGACAGCCCTCACTGACAAGCTCTCCAAACACATGTGCTGGCCTGTTGAAAAGGCCTCAGTGTTGACTGACAGATAATTGAAGTGACAAATTGTTTCATTGTATTTGGCAGGGAGAGTGCTGTATTAGATAATTATGGGGAACAGAGGAGCTCTGGGGTCTCAGGTCACAAGACATGCCTGACCCTATTTTCTGAAAACTCTGAATGGAGTTCTCGGTCCCAGAGGACCTGAGTGTGAGGCTGGCTCTCTTTTTGTTGGTGTTGAGTTTTTTCTTCCCCTCTACCTCCCCCTTCGCCTCCAGTCCCTGCCCCGTCCCTCTTTTCCGATCTAATGATTAAGAGCTAAAGAATACAGAGACCTCCAGAGCGGAGGGAACAGGGCCTGCTCTCACCCCCAACCCACCCACCCCAACTCCTTGCCTTTCAGGGAAACAGCTTGTGGATTTTATCCATGGCAGCAAGTTTGCAAACTCTTCCTCTTATGGGCTGCCCACAGTGGCCTGAAAGGGGGCTGGCTGCTCCTGGAGGGAGGGTGGCTGGGGACAAATGAATCCCTTCAGATGGCTTCAGGGCTGGGGCAGCATCATGTGGCAGGATAAGGGGAGCAGAACTGTTTCTGTGTGCAGCCTCACCACATGGGGTTTTCTGTGTCATTACTTCCTCCTGACCTTAGTTTTCCTGAAGGAAAATCTGGGAGCAGGAGAGACCTAAAGATTTCTAGGTAGTGCAAGCCTCTCATTTCCCAGCTGAGCCCTGAGTGGAGAAAGAGGGCAAACCTTAGATTGTGGAACTCCCCATCCAGTGTTCTCTTCAGTAAACCACCGTGCCAACTGGGAGGCAATTTTGAAAATGTATGAGAGTAAAATACAGATAACAGTGTCCACCTCTGCCTTCCTAACTTCCCTTTCTGCTGTATTATCCTCCAGGAGATTGGAAGCAGCTTCACACAAACAATATTCAGCCTCATGAATGGATGGCATGGGGTGGGGAGGAAGCTTGCCCTGTGTCACACCAACCTCCCCCACCATACCCCCAGGGCAGTTATTCTTGAGAGTGGAGGGAGAGACCCTCAGAACAGAGATGTCCCTGGTGGTTCAGTGAGGAGCTCAGAGAGGCCAGAAGCATTGGGTAAGGAGCCTCCTAAGTCCTCCTATGGGGGAATGTGAACACCAGTCTTTCTGCTGCTGGTACTGCAGCCTTTGGTGGGAGAGAGAGACAGTACTGAGATTGGGGTGTGAGGGTTTTCAGTGTAAACCTCATTTGTTTTCTACAGAGTGTTGATGCTTTGGAAGATTCACTTCCCCTCCAGACAGAAGGGTTTTAGAATTATGTAAACTCTCAAAAAATCCATTATTTTCAGTTGAATTTTCATTGCCCACCACCCTGTGACTCCTTTTTCTTTCTTTCTTTTGACTTTTCATTCTTAAGTACTAGTCCAGAGAAGAACTTCAGAAGGTGGTTTGTTGTTTAGTTTATTAAAAAAAAAAATGGTGGGAACACCTCAAAATTTCTGCAGTGTGTGTGATACAGTTGAAACCCATGGACTTTCTGTTTTAAAAACCCAATAACATAAAAAAAAAAAAGAGTTCTTCAATGGTTTTCAGACAGTCATTCTCTGATCCAAAACTTACCATGCTCAATTCAGGACTGGCTTTATAGAGAAAGCTGTCAAATCCCTTTTATTGACTTATTGAAGATATGTTCTTAAGAGAAGGCATTAATTAGAGGCATCATAAGTTTGGGGCGCCTAGGTGGCTCAGTCGTTAAGCGTCTACCTTCGGCTCAGGACGTGATCCTGGCGTTCCGGGATTGAGCCCCACATCAGGCTCCTCTGCTGGGAGCCTGCTTCTTCCTCTCCCACTCCCCCTGCTTGTGTTCCCTCTCTCACTGGCTACATCTCTCTCTGTCAAATAAATAAATAAAATCTTAAAAAAAAAAAGAGGCATCATGAGTTTGAGGGGAAGGGAATAGAGGCAGCAGAGGGTCAGAGATGAATAAAATGGTTTTAGATTCCTGGAATAAAAGAAGAATATGATGCAACTGTGTGCTAGAGAGTTTACAAACATGGCTGCCATCAATTCTCTCCTTCCCTATACTTGCATATTTCCACCTCATCAAGAGGTGGAATGGAATTCCCCTTCTCTAGAATCTAGACTGACATTGATGCTTTACTTGAATAATAGAGTATGGTGGAAGTGACTTTCAGAGACGTCTAGGGCTAGGTCTTAAGCACCATTGCAGTCTGGGTCTCTCAGAAAACTAGCTTTTTGAGACACTTCTTCTGGGGACCTGGTTACTGTGCTGGGAAAAGCTATATGGAGAAACCATATGAAGCTGCTCTGGTTGACAACCACAGCTGATCTCCAGCAGATAATCAGTTATCAACTGTCAGCCACTGAGTGAACAATCTTGGATGTTCATTGACTCTAGCCTTCAGATGACTCTAGCCCTGGCTCTTATCTGTCTTATTACAACCCCATGAGAGATCCTAAATGAGAACTGCCCAGCTGATCCAGTCAACAGATGCACAAGTTAATACTAATACTAATGATAATAATAATAAATTGTTGTTTTAAACCACTAAGTTTTGGAGTAGTTTGTTAAATAGCAGTGAGCCAGAGGCTTTTATCCCTTAAGAAGCAAGCAGCCAATTCAAATGAGGCTTTTGTCCATAAAGACTTGTCTCTGGGAAGGTACTAAAGAAAGAAGGAACTCTCCAGAAGAAGTAGGAGAAAAAGAACACAATCTACTAAGAAAGACCTAGGAGAAGGTGACACAGGAATTCTAGGGGCGGAAAGATCTTGCCTAGCAACTGATGAAGGACATACAGCTGGCCCCAAATGTTTTGAAGTACTAGGGAAAAGTCTTCATTTTTCTCTCCTTCCTACAAAAAGGATAGTTTTCCTCATGACATAGCTGTGAAGGATTCATTATGACAGGAAGTCCCCACCCCTAATTACCTGTGGAAATGAGTATTAACAGACTTGAAGGGAAGGGATATAATTTATGGAGTGCTCAGAGGGGGATAAGTAGAAACTGAGGGTCTTCATGGACAAAATGTTGTGAGTGAGACTTGGCATCCAGAAGCTGGAGAGAATCACAGAAATCCAAGGTCATCAGGAAAACAAACTGGGTACCCTGGGGTCCTTTAATGTACCTGGGCCAATACAGAGCTGAATGCAGGAGCAAGTACTAGTCAGCAATAGCAAAGGCCCTTGTCTTGGGATTCAGTCTCTCCTGCTCAATGAACTTATTCCTGTTTTCTTTTCCCTGCTACTCCATCCCATTGCATCCTCTGGCATAGACCCTCCCTCATGATTTAAAGACTTTTTTTGAGGACCCATGATGATCTCAGCCTTTTCTCTTTTACCAGACCTCCTTTCTGGAGCTAGGCTTCTGTATGGACCCACATGTAACTATGGCTAATAGGCATGCCCTCTTGGGGCCTCAGCCGTGGTCTCTGTGTCTGAGGAAAGAAACTGCCTACTACCCACTCGTCACTAATTGTCTTCTGAAAGGAGAACGAAGAAGAGATGAATGTTCTTTGAGAAAACTTGATATGAAAAATTCAGATATGATTGTAGGTAAACTGGAGTGTTACTCATGTTGCAGGAGGTTTTCCTTTAAATGTCCACTAGTACATGTAAGTATAATTTTATTAAAAAAATAACCAAGGCAGCATTTTTTTAGGCCATATTTACCATGCAAAGTGAGAGGGACAGATGTTTATAAGTAGGTGATCTAGTAGAATGTGCCTCAGTCTAAAGACAAAGGGAGTCCTTGATTGACTTCTCACAGGGGGAGACATCTTTCTACCTTCTGAAGTTAAAAACAAACAAGGAGGTGAGCAAGTCCAGGCTTTCTGCAGTCAATTCACTTCACCAAATACTTTTTTAAAGAACCCGTGTGTGCCCAGTAGAATTTGCCAAATAGAGTATCAAATTAGTAGAGCAGGCTAGGAGGAAAACCATCTTCAAAACTATTAACAGGGTGATACAAATTTCACTATTTTAAAAGGGCGTGAGATGAGACAGCATTCTTTAATTCTTTATTCCACACCATTTCTAGGACAATAGGCTGATAGTCTCAGGTCTTAGGAATGAAACATGAATTTTGCCAAACTATTTAGGGAGATACGTTTGGATCTGGAAAGACCTTTGCATTCTAAGTTAAAGTCCTGCCTCAGGCAAATTCATTCTCAGGGTAAATCAAAATCAAACCAAACAACCAAGATAAACAAACTAACCAGAAAAAGAACAAAACCCCAAACCCACCATGAACAAAAACAAAAGAAGAGTGAAAAAAATTTTAAAAATGAAAGGCTTTGTGTAAAGAAATTATTGTTAGAGTGGAGGGGAGATGGGAGCCCAATTCAACTCAATTCCATTCATTTCAACCCAACCCAACCCAACCCAACCCAACCCAACCCAACCCAAATCAACCCAATTCAATCCAATCCAATCAACCCAGCCCAACCCAACCCAACCCAACCCAACCCAATCCAACCCAGTTCAATTCAATTCAGTTCAATCCTATCCAATCCAATCCAATCCAATCCAATCCAATCCAATAAATATTTATTGAATACCTAATATGTGCTGGCAAGAGTGTTAGATTCTGCAGATTTAGAGTTAAAAGTTGAGTGAGACATAGTCTTTGCTCCCAATAAGTTCAGTTTGCAGCATCTGCAGAGCACCAGGCAGGCATTCATACATTAGAAAAGGCCCCGGGTTAGGCCACTACTTCCTGGCCCTCTGGGAAAGCCCTGCCCTTATGACCCCACCTCTGTGCTGCCAGGTTCAGCATGGTGCCTTCTCATCTCTGCATGGAGGGGGATACCACTGCTTTGTGTGCATGGTTGTGGGGGGCAATCGTGGCTGGTCAGGTATAACCCATCTTTTCCAGCACATCTGCTAATGCTTGAATTTCATTAAGATCCCCTTTTTCTCTCCCCACTGTCAGTATAGCAAAAAAAAATAATCATTAAAGTCTCTTGCCCACTATCGAAATAAAATACAGCCAGAGAGCTAAAAGCACAGCCAGTCCATTGAGAGCCGACTGAAGCTGGGTAAGACTAATAATTCAAAACAGATGAATGGTACAGCAAAATACTATGGGCTCAGTATCCCAGGCTGACCCGACCTTTGAAACTTGCTGAAAGTTATCCTTGAAATTCCCCAGAACTCCTTGAATAACTTCTGTAAAAGGCTTATTTATCACAAAGTCATAAATAATATTTGCTAGGTATTTGCTTCATTTATCTAGAAAATGAATTAGGTTAGAAGACATGAGTTCAGGGGCTGAGCAGGATGGGGGTGGGGTGGCCAGGGCTGTGGGGTGACTGTTCGCAGTTCCGGGAAGGAACAAGGAGAAGCTGCAGATTTCCATCTTCCATGCATGGGGGTTGGTGGTGGGGGGGGGGTAGGGCTATTCAAGGAATTTGGTTCAATACAGCAGATTTTAATTTCACTGCTTCTACACAGAGGTGGCTGTAGATGGCTGTCAAGAGACATAGCTCTGGTAAATAATTCAAGCGATACTTTTACAATCACCAAATTGTTTCTGGGCAAGAATCCCAAAGTCCCTACCCAAAGAGTTATAGATGCTTTGTGACTGCCTTCTGTGAAAGCTGGGGTGTGATTCATTCGTTCATTCATTCATTCATTCATTCATTCAACAAATCTATCCAAAGGCATTGTGCTAGTTCTGTGGGGGATACAAAGATATAAAGGACTTAAGTTACATCTTTCAAGGAATCTTTGTCAGTGGGGTGACAGGAAAATACATAAACATCTAGGACACAATGTAGAAAGTGAGAAGCATTTTAGGACAGGGATAGAAACAGAGCTATAGAAATTCAGAGGGGAGAGAGAGAACTTCCAGCTCATGGGGGGTGGAATGGTAAGAGGGGATAGGATAGCAGATGAGAGGATTTCTGGAGGAGACCCCACTGCGCAGAATCTTGCAGGCTGGGTAGGATTTGGTGGGGCAGAGGTGAATCCTTCCAGGCTGAAGGGAGTGTGAGGGGATCAAATATAGACATGTACAAGGCTTGGCCCCAGATAGGCTGTGCTTTTAAAAAGGTGGTGGTGGATAGGGGAGGTGGAGAAACTAGGGCTGGAAGACTCTGATGATAGTGCTTATAAGATGTAAGGAAGTTTGTTCAGAGGAAGAAAGAAACAGTGATGATGCATAGCTATTAAGGAGGGTGATAGAAGTTGGCAACTTATTGTGTGGGTATTTGGGGTAGGAAGGAAGATGAAGGAATCCCTAAGCAATAAGGTTAAGATCATTTTCCATCTTGAGCATGTGATGCTATTAAAGACAGACCTCACAGTCTGAGCCTGCATGCTAGGGATTGGGGAAGAGTAGGGACGTTAAGAAGAGGTGTCTGCTTGTGGGTCAGTATCAGGAGGGACAGTCAACAATATCTTAAGCTGCTGACAAATGGGGACAAAGAAAGGTGTTGGGGTGTTTGCAGGTGAAGGGGAAGGAGCCAGTGGGGAGAGTGGCTGAATATAAGGGAGGGGATGATACACATAGTTGAGGTGTAAGAAAAGGGATACATGAAACTGAAGAAGGAAGGAATGAGATATGATGAATCAATGCCCAGAAAGATTTGGACAGGGAGAGAGGGAAGTTGAGAGAGTGCCTGTCCTCATCCTGATAAAGTCAGTGCGCAGGCTTGAGGGCTACATTGAGATCTTGGGAAGTGGTGATACTACACATATGTTGGCAGGAAGTGGGGGTCAAAACCTGTGCAATGTTTTGCCTCTGTTTTTATTCTGCATGTAGGAGCAACAGGCTGAACTGAAAGGTGATTGAGTTGTTTGTCTTTACCAGGGAAGCAGGACTTTGTGATAGGATGATGACTAAATATTAGGGAAGACAGGTTTGTGTATGGCCAAGAAGCTCCGTCTTGGGGATGCTCTGAAGATCCTGTCTTGCTTTTCTGTTTTTCTTAGTGGCTTTCCTGTGTTGACTACCAGTAACACCTGCCTTCTGTATGGCCTAGGACTCTTGGTTGTGATGGATGACATCACTCAGGTGCTTCTCATGGTTCCCATTACAGCTTCAGAGCTACAAGGAAGCTTAGAGGTCATATTGGTCGGGCGTACCCAACCTGTCAATCCAGAAAACCAGACCTGGGTCTAGTTTCCCTGCAGCTCCAAGCCAGAAAAGCCCTCCAGGTTTAGGGAGGGAGCAGGGTGGTACAACTCATCTGGTGCTTCTCCTCTCCAGGGCAGATGGTGACGCTGGGCTTCAGAGAAGGAGCAGGGAAGTGTGCCTCCAAAAAGGTCCAGAACCACTCATTTGGGGCAACCTCCAACTGACAATATTGTAAGATTAGGGCTCCTGCTGGTACACAGTAGAAGCTCAATAAATATTTGTTGAAATAAAAAAGTGAGGAAATTAATTAATTACATTATGATTAGAGAAGAAAGAAAATTTGAGGAGTTAGGGCTTTTGGTTTTTCAGTTCAGTTTCCTCTCACTACACCCATAGACTTTTCTCTTTAAATAGAATGTTCTTTAATGATTTTGTACCTTAAAGAGTTTTATGTCTTCCTTAGGCTTCTTCTCAAAATTCTAGAATTTTCTTCCAGGCCTGAGGATCTCAGTATTTTTTTAGGTACTTTGAAGGTTAAACCTACATCCACTCACTCACTCCCTCATTCACTCACTCCTGGTTCATTCACTCCTTCGTTTCTTTCATTGTGTACTTAGTCACTTGTTACATATTCATTAAATATTTATTGGCCATCTATGATAAGTCGGGTAAAGAGATATTCCTAATGCTCTTGTAAGAGGAAGGGATTAGTAAAAGATAGCCTGCCTAATGTTTCCTGTAACCCTTGAGGTAGACTGCAAAAATGGCCACAAGTTTATCCCCCTCCCTGGGTTTATACTCTCTTCTACTCTTGAGTCCGGCTCTCCTCCCACTTGGAGACTGGGCTTTGTCACCTGACTTGCGTTGGCTTCTCTGAAACAAGAAGAGGCTGAAAAACACACGCACAGTGGGACTTGTCTTCTCTTGCTGTTTTTGGAGCCCAGTGACTGCCACTCATTTGAAGAAACCTGGGCTGGCTTCTGGTGATGAGAGACACACGGCCCTGCTGCCTCTGTCGTCCCCCCAGCAGCCTGCCCACAACCGGCATGTGAGCAAGACTGTAACGTTTTGGAGTCATTTGTTTCACGGCTGTAACTAATTGATAAAACACTCCTCGTTATCCTTGAAGAGACTGTGATAAGTGAAGACCTAGTGTTTTTCTGGCCAGAAATTCATTCTTGCACCAAGACGGGCCATACTGACAGCCCAAAATAATTCTGCAGGGGGCAGCTACAGATCTTTTTTTTTTTTATGTTCATATTTTCCTGAAAGTCACAAAATCAACAATGAATATTTATTGGATTTCCAGTCACAGAAAAGACAAGATGCAAGGTGTGAGGGGTCATCAGTGGATTCCCAGATCCAATGGGAGTGGTCCCACCAGAGGCAGGAATGAGTATTTGAAGGAGCACGTTCTGAGACTCCCTGAGGGAGCAGAGGAGACCTGTTGCTTCAACCAGGAACTTTGCAGGTTAGACTCCGTTCTGGCCAGCTCAGGGCACCTCACTCACCCCCACCCCCTAGGATCCTGCATCCTTAAAGGGCCAGAGGCAGCTATCCGGCTAAAGACTCCAAGGGGCAATATCTCTGTTTGCCCCTTCAGGAGTCTTCACTGGGTGAGGGCAGGCTTTCAGCTTCCAGAGCATGAGGGCCCAGCTGAGGGGGTCTGTGCTTTGTTATACAGAGAATGGTTCCAGAGGGTCAGGCTGGAGCCTGCTTGAGGAGTGCTCTGTGACTCAGTGGTCCCTGCATTAGTGAAGGAGAGACTTACAGGGCTAGGAAAGTGTCAACACTGTGCGCGGTACTGCAAAGAATGTAAAGAAGGTCAGGAAGTGATGTTGATACGTAAAATGGTATTGATGATGATTATAGCAACACAATGATACTAGGGGCCACAACTGGAATTATAACGTTACCAGCTAGGGTAGTGGAAGTGGTGGGACTCATAGTACTTCAAAGCTGGGTTTGCAAGTGTCCCGTCTCTGGCTAGCCTATGTCAGGAAAATGTAGAATTTATGTTCGGCACCCCCGTCTCTGGGTTCCCCCACTGCCATCCTTCGGTCTCTGCCCCCCCATCACCCTGACAACCCCGTCAATATCCACTGCCCGCCCTTCCCAAATCAAAGTGTCCCCATCCGCTGTCATAATCCTTATGGGCTCTGTTCTCTACCAACAGACAGTTAAGTCCAGATAAAGGCTGCCCCGCTAATCTGTTGTGCATATGTTCCCGGTCCCAGATAACATAACTCATTACCTCGGATACTTTGCAGGACTCTTGGAGAAGGCCCTGAAGCAGCAAGGCTTGAGCTGGAATTCAGTTTGTGCCTGGGGGTCAGAGAGGAGCACCTGAACAGATGCAGTCTCATTACCTCTCAAACGGTCACAGAGGTGGCTGTTCCGGCTTCCTCTGTGTGTCTGATGCTGACCTCTGGAAGCAGACGGTCTGATCTGGTGAGCTGAAAACTTGCAGGCTTTGGGGTCAGGTGAATCTGACATGGCCTCTTATAAGCTCTGTGACTTAACAGTTAACTTGTATGTCTGGACCTCACTATTTCTCCACTTGAAAAATGGGAGGATTACATATACGGTGCAGACTCGTTGCGAGAATTAGAATATGTGAGACATGCTTACCCACTGCAGATCTCCTAGAGGTAGCAGTGGGATGGGGGCTCCTCTTATGTAAAGCCCGCAGGCATGAAGACCTCTCAAAGTCTGAGGCTGCAGACCCGGCTCTGGAGACAGACCTTGTGGGCTCAACTGCTGGTTCCAACACTCACGAGATGTTCTACTAAGAAAGATACTCTTCGGGGCCCCGATTTCCTTATCTGTAAGGGGCAGCGGCAGTCCCTATGTCGTAGGAATTAGATGAGGTAGTTCGGGGATGTGATGGAGCTGGCACTGTGCCCAGGGTAAGCGGATGCAGAGAGGACAGGCACTTGGGGGTGGGGTGAGGACTTACGGCTTGACTCTTGGCCTCCAGCCATCCCAAGTTCATTGTGAGCTGCTGCCCCGGGCAGGAGCATTCAGGAGCATGCTTGGGCTGGCGGGCGAGTGCCTCAGCACCTGA
>NW_024425341.1:3084096-3091387 GCF_017311325.1 Ursus maritimus
GCCCCCCCCCCCCCCCGTACTCTCCGGCTCCACGGGACAATGTCTGCGGTGGCCTCAGGGTCCCAGGGGTCCAAAGAGCTCCCCTGAGGAGCCAGAGCGACAGCCTGAGGCCTGCGAGCTGCCAGCAGACCTCTCCAGGAGTGATGGCCAGCAGTCAGAGAGAGGTCTGGAATGCAAGAGCAAGGCAAAGAAACTCAACAATTGCTGGGCTCCTCCTGTGTGCTGGCGGCTGTACAAGACGCTTTGATATACAATAACTCCATGGATCCTCACGGCCACCCACTGGGGGTCTCATCCCCGCTGGACACATAAGGAGCCCCGACTTGCTGAGGTCATGCAGCAAGTAGGACGTAGAAGGAGACCGGGAGGCTGAGGCACAGGCTCAGTCTACTGCGGCAGCAGCGGCAGTCCTTTCTTGGGGTGCGTGGTCCTGCGGTGGCCTGGGGATGGCGTCCGTCAGTGACCAGGGACAGGAAGTAGGTGGCATGAGACTTGGTTACCTGGGATCCTCTGTGGTGCGGTGCTGTGAATCGGGTCAATCACTCAACAAATACAGGCAACCTCCAACTTGCAGCCTGGAAAGGAGAGTTGCTGTGTGTGCTGATTGGGGGCAGAGTCACTGGAATTTTCAGGAAAAATCCCACTGAAACGCCCGATGCTAAAGCACCCCTCCTTTCTTTTTTTTTTTTCCCTGCAGGTCTTCTTGACTCCAATTCTAATGTCAGTTTGCTTTCAAGGATTGTTTCTCTTTTTCCTTCAGAACGGGTACAAGGATCTAGACAAACAAAAAGCAAGATAACGGTCACAAACCCGAGAGCGATGAGGATCTCGGGGAACGTAGTTCTGGTTAACGGAAGCATCACTGTTGAGTGTGCCTTTTCTTGTTGGTACCGGGCATTGGCTTTTGTGTGTCTGTGCAGCATGGAGAATTCGTCACTGCCGGTGACAACCGGTGACTTGTTGGCAGAGGTGACTGTGTGTGTCTCCTGCTGTGTGTGGCCACAGTTAGCTTCCGGGGTGTCTGGGCCATGGGATAAAGAGGCCCAGCAGGTTGGTCTATCCCGCAGTGATTTCCTGTGGGGGCAGTGGCCCTTGAAGAAGAGGATTTCACGGGGCAGGGCCACCCCTGCTCTGCCTTTGCACATTTTTTCCTCAATGAGACCAGGCCTGTGTGGTGAATGCCACAGAAGGGAGGCCCCAGGCAGGGGAGGTGGGGCAGGAGCTAGCCATTCAGAGAAGGGCCTACACTTTTACTGTCCCATCTTCAGTAGCCAGACCTCTGGTTACTAACTAGGATACAGTGGATCCCCAGGGTAAAGCACCTTTAGTTTATTCATTCATTCCATGTTTCTTCCTTTAGTCCTCTTCCTCCCTCTAGCTCTCCTTCCCTCCATTCTTTCATCCATCCAACCACAAGCAGAGAGGGAGGGAGAAGGAGAAGGAAGGAATCTCAAGCAGACCCCACACTGAGCCTGGAGCCCTTCGCAGGGCTGGATCACATGACCCTGAGATCATAACCTGAGCTGAAACCAAAAGTCGGATGCTTACTTAGCTGACTGAGCCACTCAGCCTCCCCAGGATACGGGGTATTTTTTAACAAACATTTAACAAACATCTACTATGTGCAAAGGTCAAAGCTGGAGCTGGGGCTGGGGGATGAAAGATAAACACATGTCAGTCCCTGTGCTGTAGACCCTCAGAGGATCCTCTGAGTGAGCTAAGGAGAATAAGCATCACTAACGTTTTGCAGGTGATGGGTATAACCTGGCAGGTATTATTATGCCTTTAAATGTGCTATCTCATTTAAATGCATTAATACAGCCCTATAAGATAGCATTAGCCATCTGTACCTGGGTGGCTCAGTCGGTCAAACCTTTGGCTCAGGTCATGATCCCAGGGTCCTGGGATCAAGTCTCGCAACAGGCTCCCTGCTCAGCGAGGAGCCTGCTTCTCCCTCAACTCTTACCCCTGCTCATGATCTCTCTCTCTCTCTCAAATAAATAAAATCTTTTAAAAAAAGGGTAGCTAGTAGGATTATTACCATTTAAGGCTGAGGAAACATGCTCAGAAACATATGTGAATAGTGTTAAGAGGGAGGGCTAGGGAGAAAGAGCGCAGAGCAGATGGGAGCCAGGGCAGAACCTGAGTGTGGAATCAGAACAGGTGGTTAGCCATAGGCAGGACTGTGGCTTATTTACCTAGCATCCCCAAGCGGGCGTGGTGCTTCGTTCACAAGAGGCACTCAGTCCATGCTTGCTAGATTTGCTCTTCTGTTGTCAGGGGGCAGGACCAAAAAGAGCAACTGTGGAGGTCTACAGAATTTGTAGGGGTAACTGATTCAGACCAAGCAGAGGTCTCCTCCCACATGGGACCTGCCAGCTCCCAGATATAATCGAGGATCCACCTAATTCTTCTACTTGGATGCCATGATAAATTTTGATGCAGCCTTAAAACCGGGTTGAGAATAAACGCCTCTCCTGGTGTATTCTGGGAGGGTGCCGCCATGAGAGCGCACGTGTGTGTTTGTGTGCGTGTGCACAGGCTCAACCAAGCTTTCTCAGTCCCACGCAAACATGGGGGGCTTCCTTTCCTTGGAAGATTCTGTGACAGCCCAGCCTTCCATTCACAGGTTGGAGAAAGGGCATTAATCTTCTTGACATGGCAGTGGGAGGGGGAGGGGTGTTGGGGGCTGGAATTCCTCAAACTGGGACATCCCTGTGAGCAGAGATCCTTGTCTTACTTGGCTGTGTGAATACACTTTAGTTCATAAGCCCAGGGCACAAAAAAGTCAGGAGGGCTTGAGGAAAATCAAGTAGAATTATAAAAACCAAATATCATATCTCCTTCTTCTTACTGCTTTTTTGGCAGTGAGGCAGAGGTAAGAGGGGACTCCGTGGCCACAGAGATACTTTGAAGTGTTTTCTGGGAATAGACGCGCAGATTCTAGGCAGGAGGCGGCAGAGCGGGCAGGGCGAGGGGGATTTCATGCTGCAGAGAGGACAGGTCTGCTGAAATTCAAACTTGTGAGCAGAACATAATTTGTACAGCCAAAGCTTTTTCAAACTTCTGGCAAGCTGGTGGGGCCTCCACCTCTCTCTTAGGGAGTCCTCTTTACTCGGGTGTTTCTCCTGGGTGATTCCTCTGTGTTAAGCTGGGTTTCACGGCCACAGAGTGAAGGGTTAACCAAGAAGAATCCAGAGGCTAGACTGGCCCACAGAGGTTGTTCCTCCGGCGTTAGGTCCCATGCCTCTGGAATGAGAAGGGTGGGGTCCGGAGTGAGGAAAGGTGAAGGTGGTCAAGTGCCCAGATACCTCAGTTACAGAAACTTAGGACAAAGGGGCGGCTGACTATTATGTGCTCTGCCTGCACCCCTCACTGTCTCATGAGCAGGCCCTGTTCCTTCTGCTCCTTGCCCTGGCTCCGTCTTTCCCCCTCCTGGAGCGTTCAGCAACCTCTTTTCCAGCTGGCCCTCACGTAACCCAACGTAGGTTCTACGCCTCCCTGAAACCTCCAGCCAAGTCCAGGTAAGTGTCAGTCCCACATAACGTAATGCCTACCTGTTCCCTAATTGTTTCACTGGTGATAGTCCTGGCCTCTGAGGTCTTTACTCTCTTGTAGGGGAGTTGGAACTGCCCCATACCCACCATTCAGGTCTCAAGGGAAATGTCACTTCCTCTGGGAGGCCTTCCCTGATTTAAGCCCTCCAGATACAATCATCCTGTTTGATTTTTTCCATAGCACTTCACACTTTCTTGACATCTTGTACCTGGCACATTGTAGACCTGCAAAAATATATATGCACTGAACAAACGAAGGGATGAATGAATCCTCTTTCTCTTTAGCTTGGGAAGCAGGGCATGTTTGCTAGTGGAGTGGATAAATAGCTCCTGGGAAAGAGCTAATGGTAGCATGGTGAGGAGAGCAAAGCCCAGCAGCGGGGGTCCAGGAACAGATTGAGGACTCGGGTTTGGGGTTCTTAAATCCACCCTGTGGGTGACTCTGGGAGGGGGCTGGATGACACTCCCAGCCCCGCTTCCCATGATTCTAGAGCTCTAGAGGTGAGAATGTTTGAATGCTCTGGCTTGGCCACTGGACCTGCCTTGGCAGCCTGCACCCCGCATACAGGGTTGCTCGGGAGCGCCCGGGGCTGCGAGGCTCTTTATGGGGCCTCGGGAGCAGGCCTCGTTAGTGAGGAGAGGAAAAGGGAACAAAGGGCAACCTTTCCAATTATTAATAAGGCAGCAACCCCATCCATCTTAATGAGACAGGGCGGAAAAAATCAGCGGCCAGGCAGCCGGTACACAATAGGACACAATAGAGACCCTGCTTTCTTTTTAAAAAAGAGGCAAGAAAGAGAGACAGACAGAAAGGAGAAAGCTGTGCGGAAAGCAGTTCCACACGTCCACCTCCATGCACTTCGAGGAAGGTGTCGCCTGCTCCGTAGCCGCAGCTACTTGAAAGAATGTGGAGGGTGTGGTGGTCCCAGCGGCACCCTGGGGCCCAGCGGGGCGGGGTGGGCTGGGCCAACTTCCCCTTCGGACCCCCAGGAGGTGCGGGGGGGGGCGCACCCTTCCTAGCAAGAGCCTTTGCTTCCTGGGTGCAGTGTGGCCCCGTGTGAGGGTGAAGATCTCTGGCCTGGGGTCACAGGACCGGATACATTCAATGGCGGCTCGGAAAGATTTGCTCCCCTTTTCAGTTAGTAGCTCCCCTCCTCCATCCCCTACCGCCATGTTCCGGCAAAGATTATTCTGAGCCCTGGGTCTCAGTCTTCCATTTCCCAGCTCTGTGGCTTTGGGCAAACAGCTTAACACTTCACCCTCAGTTTCTTCGAACGATCTCCCCTCCGAGACTTGCTGAGAAGATTTTATTGCTCTAATATACATACAAATGATTGTCAGAATGTCTGACACAAAGGTGTGGAGTGAATCTCAACTGGATCAGAATCGGAATCTTATTTCCACTTGTGGACAGGCAAATGAGGTCTTCTCCAGGAGGCTAGACCCATCTCGAGGGTGGTTCTGCCTCCTGTTTACAGTGGTCTCCTCAGCTTAGCCCAGGACCCAGCACAGAGTAGAGACCGAATGACCGAAAGGCAGGAACTATAATAACTTATCAAGACGAGAGGGTGGTCAGGTGTTGGGCGTACCCTGAAAGGTGGGGAATTGTTCCCCGAGTGTGGAAACTCCACCAACCCTGGCGTTCCGTCCCTCCCCACACAGCAGGTCCCCATGTTGCAGGGCCTAGCGGGGGGCACTAGCCATGCTGTTCCACTTCTGGCTGACTCTTCACCTGCGTAAGGGACGGGGGCAGACGAGGAACGCACCACATAAAGTCTGAGGTCTAGTCAGAGCCCCAAAAGTGGGTGGCACAGAGATTGGGCTGGAGCCCCGAAGCATACAGCTGGGGCTGCAAAGCAGGAGAGAAGCTGGTCTCTTGTGGCCGCCTATGCTTGGGTTGAGGCTTCGTGGGGTTATCATGTGGGGACATCTCCAGCATTTTGATGTGGGGCAAGTGGAAGGCAGAGGAGCTGTTGGCGAGGCTAGCGTCGTGCCATACAGAGTGTCCCAGGTCTGCACCCCACGCTGAGGACCGGAGGCGGGGCCGGAAAGCTTCTGAGGAGAACAAGGCTCTCCACTCACAGGCTGATGACCTCCAGTGGAACTGAGGCTGGATCCCAATTAGAGGAGGATTCCTGCCAATGAAGGCGGCGCTCTGCCAGGACCCTCATTAGTTTGGCGGGAAATCCTTGCAAACCTTGCTGGATCCTGCCACATGCCCAGACATACTCCCCGAGGTCCGAACCACCAGGCTCTCCACCTCCCCTCTCTCCCTGGATGACACGTGGTTTGTCCAGCATTTCCTGAACAAACACCCCCAGGCCTCTGCACACTCGGGTGCTCTCTGCGGCACTCACGGAGGCAAGCTCACCATCCCTCCCGACCTGGGACAGGGTCCAGTCCAAACGGGAAAGGTGTGTTTTGTGTGGCAAGTTATTACAGGATGAATTCCAGCAGTCTGGAAAGGGCGGCTGCCAAACGCTCCCCTGGTATGACAGGTATATGACCTTCCAAGTCTCCCTCTTGGCATGGCTGTCTTATGTGTGGATCACCCCTGGTTTCACACCCAGTATGGCCAGGAGAGTGGGGTGGTCCGAGGCAAGTGGCCTGGCATCCACCGGTAACCCACCGTGTGACCTCAAGCAGGCTGTTTAACTTCTCTGAGCCTGTTTCTAACCTTTTGTTCAGAGTCAGAGCAAGTGAAGGAAGCTCAGAATCTCTTCTCTTAGGGGGATGCATGATGTGATGATCGGATGCCCAGACAGGTCCTGTGGTGCCTGGGAGGATGGGAGGTCCAAGCAAAGCAGAGTCGGATGGGGCAATGTGACAGGAAGCAGCTGAGGAGGGGGTATGTAAGAGAAAGAGAGAGAAAGCACATCAAGTACAGACCTTTGCACATAGTAGGAGCTCATTAAATATTTGTTGATTGATTGCTGGCCCAAGAGTTCTGACTCCATACTTCACTTCTGTGTGGTCTGGAAGAAAGATGTGGAATATGTCTCCAAATTCATCCCGGCCTGGACAATGGGGGCAATTATCCAGAAATGTGAGCCATCGTTCACCCCCCTTCCCACACTTAGTCTTTTGCAATAATTACCTGACATTTCAAATGAGGCAGGATTTTTAAGAACCTATGTAATTGAAGCTAGTATTAGAGACTTACATTGTTCCTCCTGCCTGAGAAAGACATTTACGCTATTCACCCACCTTTTTTTTTTTAAAAGGATTTTATTTATTTGATACAGAGAAAGAGAGAGAGAGAGATCACAAGGAGGGGTGAAGGGTAGAGATAGAAGCAGACTCCCTGCTGAGCAGGGAGTTTGATGCAGGACTCGATCCCAGGACCCTAGAATCATTACCTGAGCCAAAGGCAGATGCTTAACTGACTGAGCCACCCAGGCGTCCCTCACCCATCTTCTCTTCTTTAAAATTAATATTTATCCTTTTACCTTCCTTTTTTTCCCCAAAAAAATTATGGTCATCGTAGAAATTTTGGAAAATGAAGAAAAACAAGAAGAAGACAGTTTATGAGTCCAACAAACAGATAGTTAACATTTTAGTGTACCTATTTCCAGACTTTTTAGCTTTTTTCCTTCCTTTCTTCCCCTCCTTCTCTTTCTCTCTCCCTCCCTTCCTCCCTCCCTTCCTCCCTCCCTTCCTTCCTTCCTCCCTCCCTCCCTCCCTCTCTTCCTTCCTTCCTTCCTTCCTTCCTTCCTTCCTTCCTTCCTTCCTTC
>NW_024425341.1:3091408-3165836 GCF_017311325.1 Ursus maritimus
CTTCCTTCCTTCCTTCCTTCCTTCCTTCCTTCCTTCCTTCCTTCCTTCTTTCCTTCCTTCTTCCCTTCCTTCTCTCCCTCCCACCCTTCCCTTCTCCTTTTCCTACTGTTCTTTCTTTAAAATCTGAATCATACTATGTATATGTTTGTCTCCTATATTCTCTGTATGTCATTCATTCATTCATTCATTCACTCACTCACTTATCATTCAGCAAGTGTTTATTCATTGAGTGCTTACTAGGTACCAGGGCACTGTTCTATGGGATACAGTTGTGACCACAACTGATGCAAATCTCTGCCCTGGGGAAGCTTACATTTTGATGGTGGTGGTGGGGAGACAGAGAGTAAAATAAATGAGCAAAACATATAGTGTGTTAGAAGATCATAAGAAGTAGGTAGGAAAATAAAGCAGGAGAAGGGAATAGGGAGAGGCTGGGTGACACTTAAATAGGAAAGACCTCCCCGAGTGGGTGATGTCTGAGTCTTAACCAGCTGCCTATTCTCTCCTAAGATCCCCTGTTTTCTGTATCCAAACTTTGGCCTGGCTTTCTCAGGTGCATAAAAATCTAGGCAAAAGTCTTGTATCAGCCATACTGATAATGCAGTAGCTAAGAAGAAAAATGCAAAGAAAAGTGCTGAAAGCCTATGACCAAGTCCTGGGTCTTCCCTTCAGGGTGATCCCGGTACGTCCACAGCAGGAAAGAACATGCCTTGGGGGAAGGCAGGGTTGGTGGGGGGGCATTGCTGACACCTTCTTGTCACAGCTATGCCAACAGGGTGGCTCTCTTGTCTGCCCACTTAGACAAACTTGTTTAGGACTTAAAAAAAAATCACATCAGAACAGCTCCATTTTTGGGTGGTGGCACTGCTTTTTTCACACTGATCTTTGTCAAGGTCATAATTGTCGCTAACATTTGCACCGGGCTCTTCAGTTTTCCAAGTTCTGGCATTTTCAGAATTCCTAAAGCAGTATGCGATAAAGTAAAGGAAGTGTGGTCAGAGTATTCTTTTCACATGAAATTTCAAAGTTTGAAGGGGTCTAGAGCCTGCCTGGCTCACTCCCTCATGCATTAAGGACCTGAAGCTCAGAGAAGTGAAGAGTTTGCAAATGTCATTCGGGACCGCTGGCTGTAAAACTAGACTCCTTAGCTCTGTGCTCCAGCCACATAGGGTTGAGATTATCCCAGCATCATTCCCTTCCAGACAAGTTGGGCTTTCTGATATAAAACTCCAAATGATAAAGATTGTTCTGGAATCAGCCACTGGTACCAAGGCCCTCAAATTAAGAACAAAATCTGTGTTGCCTGTTTCAAGTAGCAATTTCTTTGCCTGCCTCTGGGCCCATGCGGGCTCTATGGAGGGTTTGGCCTCAGTGGCTGGTGTCAGCCTCAAGAATATTTCCTGGATTGCTTTGAGTGCGGGTCCCAGGAAGTCACCTGGTGCTGGTGCCCCAGTGCCCATGAGCCACCCCCCTATGAAGTCCTGAATATGGACTTTGTCTGGTGAGCTCCACTGTGCTCCGAATGGGCTAAAGCCAGTCATTTGGCAAAAATCAGCTCAGTTGCCGCCATTGTTCTTAAAGAGGCAGCACTGAATGGGCTGTGGACTAATGTATTCTATTATGCCCCTCAGGCTGGCCTCTGAGTGTTGGGGAGAGGGCTGCATTCCACAGACGCTCCCTCCCCTGCACTCTGCTCTCCAGCCCTGCACTGGCCCCAGGGAAGAGCTGCTCAGCCTGCCCAGGGGCCATGGGTTTCTTACCTCCCAGGAAGAGCCCTTGATAATCAGCTGTGGGGAAGGAACTCCTGCAGTGGTAGGAAGGGGTGTTGAGAGTGGCCAAGCGTCCAGTAAGAGAGCCAGAAACGGGCATGGAAAGGCAGGTTTGGCTGCTGAGAGGAGCAGGAAAGTTGCCCCAGCCCTGCCCTGCCTCCCTCACATCCATGGATGATGCAACCTGTGTCTGCCGCCCCTTCTCCTCTGCAGCCCATTGCCCACCAGGAACATCCCTTCTCTGGAGAACAAGAGGCGTCATGGGATTTATTTCAAGCAGCCTGCAGATCTTTCATTCCAGGGTCATTTATGCCCAAACCAGGAGAAATATGATGTGTGGAAGATAAGGGGAGAGGGTTTGGAGACAGAGAGCCTGGGCTCACACATTTATCATATACGCCCTTAATTAAGCACAAAGGAGAGGCTTGTGTGAGTCTTGGGACACTACCTCTGGTCCCTTGTGTTTAGCAAAGCTAGGCCTCTGTCCTGGACTTCCCTTCACCTTGGAGAGCTGGAGGGGACCTCAGCCAGAGGAGTGGGGAGGGAAGGCAGGGTATGGCCAGCTGGTTTAGGTGTCTTTCCTAACCAGAGGTTTGCAAGTGTGACTTTCTTGTCTCTAGGGCTGGGTGAGCTCATTCTTCAGAGTTCTCCCCCCTTTTTGGAGCTTAGCACTGCCTGGCTTTTCCTATCTGCCATCCTAGGTAATCCACTAGAAGTGTACTTATTCTCAGTGACAGCAACCACCCAATCTTCAGAAAGCTCTCAGAAGGTCGAGAGTCTACTTGTTTAGGATGGTTTGGGTGGGGCCAAAACTGGGGAGGTGAACAAAATGATGGGAAGAGAGAATTGGCTTCCAATCTGACAGAAGTGTTAGACCCCGGGGCTACAGAGACCAGCACGCATCTAATGCCACAGTGAGGTATGTTCCTGGCCTGCTCATTCTGGGGCCATGGTCCCAGGATGCCCTTGGCTTCTCTGAGTTGCTGGACAATGAGCGGGCAGACAAATGCTCAGGGATGAAGCAGGCTGTCCTGACCGACTGTGACATCTCCTCAGCCTGGGCTCTTCACAACTCCCCTCTCCCCAACCCTCTGCTCTGCACAAACTCCCCCCTTGGTTGCTTTGATGTGTGTCTTTCTATCCTACCTCTATGCTTTCAGGGGTTTGGAAATACATCTTAGATGGCCTCTCTCACGTGGTTCAGCCCGGGCAAAGTTTATGTCAGGAGAAAAGGGAGAACGGAATAAACTCCAATCGGAAATCCCCGCTAATTGCAAGGAGGCAATTTCCTTGGGGAGGGGATAGAAATAAAATAAAAAATCTGGGAATGTCGGTGAGTTAAAATGGTGTAGGATGCAGAACATTTCATCCTCCAGAAAGAATAATTTATCCTCCTGTCAAGGCGCCAATGATAATGGCAATAAAAGAAAATATAAGTGATGGTGGTAAGGATTATGTGGCAATTTAGGAAGGAGCCAGTTATATATTTATGGACCGAAATGGCTGGAAATCCTTCACACCCGAGGAGTTAATGCAGAGCTTGGGAAGCTCTCCAAGGCTGAGTGGCTCTACTTGGGGAGTTGTTATTTATGGAGCTTTAAACCGTGTATTAAGTAATTTGGTGGTCTAGACTACAGTTAAAAATAAAGAACAAAAGGGTTGGGTAGACAAATTATGCTTTTCTGAGGGGTAGGGGCTATGGCTTTCTTGTAATACTCCGAGTGTTAGGAGGATTGCTAAAAGCAATGTTTGCATAGTGACGGATATTAAATATGATAGAGTGTGGTGCTGCTGGGAGATCACAGAAGCCTCTGGATACACAGCTGCTTAAGTTTCAGTGCGTGGGGAAGAAAGCAGGGTCTGTTCACTCCTGGCTGCTGCAGTTAGCTTCGGAGGGGCCAAGGGGCAGCACCTCTTTGCTGCCCACCCATTACTTGCTAACTCCCCTGCAGTGTGGCTTCCTTATGAAAGAGAGTTGCCTGTCTACCCTTTCTGCTGGAAAACTGGGTTTCATTATTAAAGGATTGTCTGAATGCTCTATACATGCGGTGGCTGAAGAGCTTGTCTGAGACTGAGTCTCCTGTTCAGAAAAGTGGCCCTTCCAGGGCGATGTTAAATCAAGGGGTGCAGAGAAATGTGATGTATGTGTGGGACAAACCCCGACACTTCGAGATAGGGTGTTTTGCAGCTATAGGAGTCAAAACAGGACAATGGCAGGCACATGTTAGAGTTTCTTAGGATGGTGCTTCTCAGTCTTAAATATGCATAAAATTCACCTAGGAATCTTGTTAGAATGTAAATTCTGATTGGACATGTCTGGGGTGGGGCCTGAGATTTCGCATTTCTGGCAAGTTCCCAGAAGATGCAGATGCTGCTGGTCTGGGGACCCACCTTTGAATAGTAAAGTCCTAGGAGACGGTAAAAATTGGAACTTGAAGCTTTCGAGTTTTCGTTCTGTTTGGAGAGTCCTTAAACTACAGATCTGTGTCACTCAGGTTTGTTTCTAGCTGTATGAAAGAGAAAACCCAAATGACTTTGGATTTTAAAAAGTGAGGGAGAGAGATTGCAGGTCTCACCTAACAAGAATTCCAGGGCAGGTCATCAGGTGACTTCTTACAAACCAGTTTTTTTCCATCCCTAGTGTGTGGGCATTTATCCTCTGCATGTGGTCTCGTGGTTGCAGGCTTGCTGCTCTGCTTCTTGGTATCACAACTGAATTCTAAGCAGGAAGAAGAGGGAAAGGTCAAGTTGCATGCTTTCTAAGGTTGTCTATTTTAAAATGCTTTCCAGGATGCCCCACTTACCAACCTGCACTTGATTCTCAATGCTTAGAGCTGGGTTATAGGACCAGCCCCATTTGGTGACCACACATCCACTGTGTGCCTACTATGTGGCAGGCACTGAGCTAAGTACTGGAGGTAGGGCGACAAAAATGATGTGGTTTCTGTCCTCAGGAAGCTTCCAGAGACGTGTAAACAAGCAAAGAGTGTTTGAGGAGAGGTGCTCAGATAGCTGAGGTATCCAGGGGGCAGACACTGGACCACCCTGGCCCCTTCTTGCTGGGAGGCTCCAGGGAATGGCCCGCCAAGAGAAGGTGGAGAGCTGAGTCTTGGATCGGGGCTGGGGAGGACAGGCAGGCCTGCCGGCGCAGCATGAGCTTTAGGCACAGAGACACGAGGCAGCATGGTACAGCCTGGGAACTGCAAACCCACTCACACCTCTGTTGGAATTGCCCGAGTGCTGGGGTCAGCTGGTATGCACCTGCACAGGTGATCTTCATGTGACATACAACCCTATTGGTCATGCCACACCAGGTTTTAAATGTTTTAAATATCACCCCTGGAATGACTTTTGAACTCTGGGCACGTCTAGGCTCTAGAGAGGACCATAGGTAGACCTCCTGCCTTATACCCTGGATCAGCTTTTGTCCTGAAAGGCACCCCTTTTTCTCTCTTGGGTATATAGTGAGCCCTCTCTCTTGGCATGGCTCATAGTCTCTTCTCCCCTGGAACCTTTCTTTTGGGCATCCCCATGATGGCAAATCACCTGTACATGGTTTATGGACAGCTGCCTGCACAGAGCACTGGAAAACACCCATAGGAAACATCCCATAGGAAAACACCTCATGCTCTTGTCCAGACCTTCAGACCTATCTTTCCATCCTCCCCACTCTTTCAAAACCGTCTTTTCTTTCTAGCTGCCCCCTTGGAAGACTCTGATAAACAAATTTATGATAAGACGTTAAGGACAGCTAAAAGCTCTCCAGGTTTCTCTCCCCTGATGATCATTTAGCAAAGGCAGTTCAGCCTAGTGCAGAGACAGCAGGATTGAAATCCAAAGATCCGTGTTCCTGATCTGACTCTGTCCTGCACCAGAGTGCCGTGGTGGCTGGACTGGTGTTGAGGGGCCCACCGCTCTGAGCCTCTGGGTCTTCTGTGAAATGGGGATAATTGACTTCTCTGCCAGTTCCGAGGCTTTTTATGAGGCTCTAAGGCCCATAAGACAGGAAGGGTGCACCTGGGAAAGACGGCAGGAAGACAGCTCACTCTACTGGGCCGGTGCAGTGGTGCCTGAGCCAGCGGAGGGAGCCTGGGCGGGGAGGGAGGCTGCCCCGCTGCCCCCATGGAGGTTCCAACATGATCACTTTCCCAGCCAGCCCTGGACAGAGGCGAAGGCTCCCCGAGGGGGGAGCAGGAGTGTGATGATGTGCTCTCCTGCTCCTTCCCCCCATCACCTCATTTGTATCTGAGTTCTTCTGGAGAAAGGTGGTAGAGCTGTCTGGTGTGCCTGCCATGAAGGGTTAGGTAAATAAGCACAGGACTTCTTGGGGAATGTGTCCTGCTGCTGGGCCACTGCCTTCCCTGGGGCAGTCCTGGCAGATTTATGGGCCTGCCGCCAGGAAAGCATGAGCCACTTCACCTCCCGGGGAGAAAGGGGAAGGAGTCCCTCAAGGCCTGTTTTTCCTACTCTGTGATGTTCCAGTGAAGCCTTGAGTTCTGAGTCAGGACCTGGCACCAGGTGTCACAGGGCTAGAGCCTCTCCCAGCTTCTCTTGCCCCACTCCCAGGTGTTGCCAGAGGGTTCTGGAAACCTGGCCTCCTGGGTACTAGTCTCCGTTTTTAAAGACTTATATATTTATTTATTTGAGCGAGAGAGAGAGCGAGTGAGAGAGAGAGAGAGAGCGAGCATGCTCAAGCAGGGTGAGAGGCAGAGGGAGAGGGAGAGAGAATCTCAAGCAGACTCCCTGCTGAGCACAGAGCCCAATACAGGGCTCACTCTCACGACCCTGAGATCATGACCTGAGCTGAAACCAAGAGTCAGGCGACCAACTGAGCCCCCCAGGCGCACCTCCCACCCCCGCCACAACCCCTGTTTTTAACAGGATTGCTTTAGGAGCTGGGGCTCAGTGTCCTGGGAGGATTTACAGGAAGTTCTTCTCTCTTCCTGGAACTGGCCGGAACATTCACCACCCCACCCCTTACCCATCCTCTGGGGCAGCCTCCTCTGTGTGTGCCCTGGGAAGAGAGAGGTGAGTCTGCCCGTGGGGGCATCTGTGTACCAGGTCGGCTCTGGACTTGGATGAGAGGAGAGCTGATACAAAAGTCCCACTTACAGTCTTTGTGTAAGGCGCTCATGATCATTTCCCTTAGAATTCAGATCTAGGAAAGATTTTTCTTTCCTGCAGACAAAGAGAGCTATGTGAGTTATTCATGCTACTTTTTGCCTTGGTTCTTGGGAAACACAGTGCAAGATCAATGCTCAGGTGTAATGCCTCTCTCAGCTTGGGTATTTCATGTATCTGCCTCCCTCTACTGCATATCAGTGCTCTTTTTGTGATGGAGGGCCTTATTGAGTACTGGCTATAAGCCCGGAACAGGGATAGGTACTAGGGATGCCCTCATGAGACAAAATATGACAACATCTTGGCCTTCCACGGGCTCACACTCAAATAGTAGATACCCCAAAGCAAACAGTTTTAAAATGTCCATGTGAGTGCTAAAATGAAGTGCCCACAAGTGCTCTGAGTGCAGGGAGGAGAGAGGGGTTCATCCGACTAAGGGCGGAGAAGGAAGATGATGGACCGAGAGGAGGTCAGGCAAGGCTGCTGGAAGGATGGGTGGTGGGCTTGCCAGATAAAATACAGGACATGGGAGTTCAGTTTAAATTTCACAGAAACAGGAATAATTTATGTCCCAATTATGACATGGGACATACTTACACTAAAAATATTAAAAGGCAGGTACTGTATTTTATTTTCCGAAGGAGCAGGACAGGCTGTAATAGTTCTGTTTTACAGATGAGAACTCTAGAGCCACAGGGATAAAGTGCTAGTCACCCAACCGGTGGGGAGCAGAACCAAGGCATTACTCCGTATTTCCTGACTCTGGGCCAGAATTCTTTTCTTGGCATTGCACCAGACCCACCACCATCCAGCCACATGCAGGATGCCCTCTTGCCCTACTGCATGGCTCCTGGCTGATGGAAAGGATGTTGAGTGTAGCTCTGGAGTGTCAGAAAAACCCCTGATGATAGGCTCATGGGACAGAATAGGAGGAAGAGGCCAAAAAGCTCCCCCCACCCCTGCCTTTTTTCTAAGAGCTCTGTGTGTGGGAAGAGGCCACCAGGTAGGCACCTGGGAGGCCCCTCTGTGGCCCTGCTTGGCCCCAACATTCAGCTTTGGGCAATGGGAAGGGGAAGAATGCCTCCTTAAGCTGGTGTTATGAAGCAACAGGGAATGCACTTCCAATTTTCATGTATGGGCATCTGGCAGTGTGGGAAAATCGGAACTTTTTTGAAATGAAAAACACAAATTTAAAGTTGTATTTTTCCCTTGCTCATTTAAACCGTTCAAGGAGGGAAGATGTGCCTTCTGGCTCACAGCTCTCCGACTCTAAAACCCTGGTTTCTGGGAGCTCTGTCATGTCAATAGCATGTTTAAAGAAACTTTGTTCTAGAACTTTCTCCTCCACATACACACATTCTTGCCATTAGAGAAAGGGAGACGGGACTTTGAAGCACCAAGTTTTAATAATATGAAAAAGGACAAACAACAACAACAACAAAAACTACAACAACCTGCAGTCACCTCTAAAATTCAGTCTTCAGGCTGTTCTGCCTGGTGCTGCTATATAGCTCGTGAACTGATTGGCAGCAGTCATTCTCCAAAATCTCAGGTGTGGGTTCAAGTCTATCAGTGGTATTGAGACTGAGTCAGTCCTTCCTTTCCAGCTGGGCCTTAGGAGGAGCCAGGAGTGTACTGGGTTTAAGATTCTGGGTTCTTAGTTATACCCACACTCCCTGTCTGTCCTCCAGACGATTGTGTCCCTGGCTTGGCTCAGAGGTCCCACGGTCGAGCGGTAAGATGGAGACAGGAATTGGGAGTTGGGAGTGATCAAAGTCCACAAGGAGCAATCAGGTGTGGGCTAGGTCCTCTCATGAGTGGGACTGTGAGGTTTACTCCTGACTTGAGACCTCTGAGACTGGGAGAGGTGCAGTCACCTGGGCTACTTTCCAGAATTTTAAGGGTGAACAGACCCAAGTCTTCCCACGATCTGGGGCAACCACAAACCTGAGTGTAAGGTCAGCTAAGCCTGTATTTCGGAGGTGAGAGGATGTTATCTACAAACACAACTCTTTCTAGTGAGTGAGTAAACAGACACATTTGGCTTGGGACTGAGGGCCTGGCTGTAGGAACGAAAAAGACCCCCTACCAAACAGCATTTTTTCTCTAAATGCCCCTTGAATTGAGACACAGTTGCCCGGTCTCCTGCAGTCTAGTCTCTGTGAGGAATGTCTTCCCCAGCTACATGGGCTGAGCATTACCGATTGTTTAGGGATTAACCCTTGGCCATCCAAAGTCTTGCTCTATTGCTCTCATCTCTTTCCCTCCATTCTGCCCCTCTGGCTTCGGTGCACCTTTCATTAGCCAAGAAATGACAGCAGGGCTGACCGATTGCAGATGCTTCCAGTGTGGCCAGTGGAATCACAATCTCTGTATGAGCATGAGTGCTTTAAGAAAAGAGCCTCACTTCTTCACAAACTCTAGTAGTTTTACTTGGAATCTGTCCATCAAGAAATTAGGTCTGCAGAGTCCAAAGCAAGGTTCCCCAGAGCTTTACAAACAAGCTGGCCCAGCGAGGCAGGACCTCCTATGGTGTCTGCCTTGAGCTCTCAGCTCTGCGGCCTGTTTGCCACGTGGGGTGGTATCACACTGCTCAAATGCGGGTTTTCAGCATCCTTGGCCTCCCTCTACCCACACTTCATGATACAAGCAGGGTGGAGACCTAGCCAACTTCATGAGCTGCTTGCTGTTGTCACCTGTCCCTGGGGTCAGTCATGGTCATACTCCCAGCTCTCTGGAGCTTGACCCTTCCTCTCAGGGTTATGTTTAAAATATACAAAAAATTTTCAGGAACTCTGAGGGTGAGGGGGAGACTTCTGTTTCTTTGGTGGAGGGGGTTGCCTACAGGGGAAGGCCTGGCTCTATTTCTGCTAATATACTCTTTTCGCCTTCTGCCTTAATGAGGACCCTTGGTTTTGACATGAGGTTCCTGGGCAAGCTCTGAATGGAGCATGTGTGCCTGAGTGATGGGCTTGATATTTACACAAGCCACACTGATAAGTGCACATGTGTTTTTAATGTTTTGGCTTTCTACACCACAAACATGTCAATGTGTATATGTGTGGGCACACAGACTTGCTGTCAGGCTGGGACTCGAGTAGGTCTTTTTCTTTTCTTTAACTGCTTTCCTTTTCCTCCAGAAGCTAACACCTTTGTAAGCAGCATTTCCTCCCACATTGAGCAGCAGTTGCTACAATGACCAACTGCCTCCGTTGCTGTTTGAGGGCCACCTTCTGGTTGTCCCACCTGGAAGGTGCTGTATTTTTAAACCAGCTAGCAACCCCAACTACACCTTCCCCTTGGTTTTGCGGGAGCCGAGCAGGACTGGCTGGGGATTTAAAAGCAGACCTCGGTGGGTTCAATCTTCCTGAGCCCGGGTTTGGGTTTGTCCGAAACCGTCTGCCTTTGTACTGCGGCTACGGTGGACAAAACCGAAGAGGTGGGTTGCGTGTCTGGTGGGCTGCTGCTTGAAATGAGGAAAAAGAGTAAAAAAAAAAAAAAAAAAAGTCTTCATTATCGCGTGGATTTGCAAGTACTGTTAAGGTTTCCGGCTTCTCTTCTACAGAAGCAGACTCAAGTTGACCAGGCTTAGCTCCCCCCTTTACCCACCCCACACTTTTATCTATTCCCACTTTCTCTCCCTGTCCTTTTCTTCTTTTCCTCTCTTTCCCCCACTTCTTCCGTTATTTATTTATTTACTTATTTATTTTTGGTTTTGTTTTTTAGGGGGTGTTGACCTGGGTTTAGTTCTAGTAAACCGAACCCTCTTGCAAGTGAAGCGATTGGTTAATTGCGCCGGTGACTGACGTGCTAAATGAGTGCGGCTCGCAGCAGCCGGGAGCTGATTGGCTGCGCAGGGAGACTCCGAGGGCTCTGCAACAGGAGCACCGGGCACTCGAGTCCTGCAGCCTCGGGAGTAGGTGCCGCGCGCTCGCCCGCCCACCCGCCAGTCCGCCCGCCAGCCCGCCGCGCGTCCGGGAGCCGGGGCAGCACTCGGGCCGCCGCGCGCGCTCCCCTCCCCGCGCGAGCTCCCGCCGCGGCGCCCGCCGCAGGCCGAGGGCAGCCACCCGCCGAGGACCGGGCAGGAGCGCGCGGCCGCCGAGCCGGGCAGCGCTGGGGACGGCGCCTTTTGTCCCTGGAGATCCCTGGAAGTTTGCGGCGGGACGCGCGCGGGGAGGCGGCCGAGGCAGCCCCGACGTCGCGGGAGCTAGTGCGCCGAGCCAGCATGGGCAGCGGGCGCGGCGCTGGGGGCCGCCGCTGGGCCGCCTCGGGCGTGCTGCTGGCGCTGGCCGCCGGGCTCCTGGCCGCGGGCTCGGCCAGCGAGTACGACTACGTGAGCTTCCAGTCGGACATCGGCTCCTACCAGAGCGGGCGCTTCTACACCAAGCCTCCGCAGTGCGTGGACATCCCGGTGGACCTGCGGCTGTGCCACAACGTGGGCTACAAGAAGATGGTGCTGCCCAACCTGCTGGAGCACGAGACCATGGCCGAGGTGAAGCAGCAGGCCAGCAGCTGGGTGCCCCTGCTCAACAAGAACTGCCACATCGGCACCCAGGTCTTCCTCTGCTCGCTCTTCGCGCCAGTCTGCCTCGACCGGCCCATCTACCCGTGCCGCTGGCTCTGCGAGGCCGTGCGCGACTCGTGCGAGCCCGTCATGCAGTTCTTCGGCTTCTACTGGCCCGAGATGCTCAAGTGTGACAAGTTCCCCGAGGGGGACGTCTGCATCGCCATGACCCCGCCCAATGCCACCGAAGCCTCCAAGCCCCAAGGTCAGGCCGCCCCTTCCCACGCGCGCGAGCCCCCCAACCCGGGCGGGCGGGGAACCGGGGGACCCGCCGCGGGAAAGCTCCTGCCATTCGGACCCCAGCCCCGCTGCTCCACCTCGGAGTTCAGACGTGCTCCCTGGAGGTTGCTCTCAAGCTGTGCGGAACGAGTTTTAAAAGCCTCTCGTCCGTCCGAGGTGTCGCTTAGCACCTCTACCGACCCAGGTGCACGGCGGGCTTGCCCAGCAGCGGCGGCTGCGCCTCGGCCCCTAGCAAGCTTGATGCGGTGCCTGCAACGGCTCTTCCTGGGACCCAGGCTCGCTTTTTCCGTACCCGAGACAAAGCTTTATCCTCCATACGAAAGGAGAGCCCTTCTTCCTCTGGGAGGGAACCCAGTCCCCATGGAAGTTTTTAACACCCCAGGCGGGATGCCCCAGGAGGAAAAAACCCAAACCCAAAGTGTAGAAAGCCCAGAAAGGCCGAGAAAATGCTAAGTCGCAGCTTTGTTTATTTTCATAGGTTCGATGAGGATTAAAAAAACACCCCCCCCCCCATTCCCTGGGCTTTCCTTAGCTAGTTTTTTCAGCCAAGTAGCTCCAGGAGGGTTGGAGAGCAGGCTGAGGAAAAAAGTTTGAAACAGGATTTCTGTTTCTCCATCCTTTTCAGGTAACTACTTGGGGAGGGTTGGGGGCTGGAAAGTGTGTGCTCTCATTCCTGCATACCCCCTGCTTCTCCCATTTACACAAATCCTCAGGTAATTAGAAAGATAAAAATGTAATTAGCTCATTGTTCATCTCTCCTTGGGGAGTGGGGCTGCGCAAATTGGAGACTTTCCGAACAGCCCCACGGAGGGGCCTGAGTTTCCTCTCAGAACCCCTCCCACTTAAAGGGCAGCTCTTGAGTGGAAGGGAAAAAAATCCAGGAGAGGCAAAAAACAAAAAACAAAAAAACAAAAAACAAAACCACCCCCCAAACCAAAAAACAAAACAAAAAAACCCAAATCAAAACAAACAAGCAAAAAATCCAGCGCGGTGGCCAGACTTTTATAGGAGCGAATTCTTCAGAAGCAGAGTTGAGGCTGGAAGATGTGCCCATAGTCCTACAGTCCGGATGGGGAGCCATACCTAGGTGCCCTTAGCACAGGGGCACATGTCCCAAGGGGGCTAGAGGAGGGGGTTTAGGTTTAGGGTGGGGGGACTGGCTGTTGGCTGACTTAGTTCATCTTGAAGTGATGCCTGAAAGAGAAGTGTCCTCTGAAGGGTTTACTCTTCCAGCGTGAGGGTGGTAGTATGAGAAAGGGGAGCCCTGAATTTTCAATGCTCCTGCTTATTCCAGGGAGGAAGGAGGTTGGTCCAAAGGGACCGACATTGGGTGGCCCGTGCCCCTGCTGGGTGGGAGAGGGAGCAGCCTGGCTGCAGTGGCCAGGGCACCTCTCCTCACCACTTCCTGGGTGTCTACACAGGGTTAACCTTTGGGGGAAGTGTGGCCCTTTGGGAGCAAGAGCTGAGCAATTACCTAGAACAAACAAAGCACTTTGTGTTCTGCCAGTGTGGAGCCATCCCCTGCAGCCCACAGGCTTTTCCTTCTCCCCTTCCTCGCTGGCTGGCCGTTGGCTGTTGGCTGTCCCGGAGAGTAGCCCAGCTCTGCCCCAGAGGCCTCTGCTCCACTCCCAGTTGTCTTTCGGGAACAGCCCATGCACATGGAAACTTTGGGGGAATGCCTTTTGAGGGGAAGATGGGGGACTGGCGAAGGTGCCAATATATAAATCCTCCCAACTGACCTCCCACCCCCGAAAGGCTGGAGTGGAGTGGGGGCATATCGTATAATTGCCATCTTGCCTTTGATTCCTGGGCTGCTGTTTCACGTGACCGCCACCCCTGAGTCTGGGCCTTGGTACCATCCTCCTCTGTCTTCCCCTCTAGCCCAGGAGTGCCTAGGCAGGCACCCTCCCAAGGCCAGCTGCCCAGCAGAGAGGAGTGAGGAGAGGACCAGTCAGGTGTGGGGCTTGGGAACTGGTTCTCCCCTCATGGTTTTTGGTGAGAGGTTCTGCCTGGAGAGGACACAGCACCCACTCGTCCCCAGCACTGCAGCCCTTTGGTGGGAGGTAGCCCCACAGGAGCCCCACATGACTTCCTCTGAGGCAGCATGGCCATTGTCAGCTGAGCATGGAGGCGGGAGGGCTGTGTGTGTTTGCAGGGGCAGGTTGAGACAGACCAAGCTGCCAGCCCTCCTATGGCTAGTGGCTCCAGAATGGGGACTGGTACTTTTGGGTGAGCAGTACAGGCACTGCTTTTATTCTCCTTTCTCTTTAGTCTTTGAAGGTAAAGCCAAATCTTCAAGGCAACGTATATCTCTGCATGCTGTTCATGTAATTGGGCATGTTTTGGGTATTGGGCACACCTAGGGGCCATGTGTTAGTAAAGATCAACTTGATAGTGAGAGAGAAGTCAAAAGATGCTTTTCCCTCCAAAAGGCTGACGCCCCAGCTACATGAGCATCTGTGCCTATCTGTTTCGGGAGAGGCATAACTCTATCAACTTTCCAGGAAAGTTATTTCTAAATCTTGCACTTATATTAGACCTATCCATTCCCAGGCCGGTAAATCACTGTTCACCCTTCCAGCCAGGTTTCGCTGATTGACGTTGTCTGAATGAGCATATATTTTTAGTTTTATTTTTTGTTGTTTGGAAGTGCTGTGGGTTAGATCAGCCTGGCTGTTCTAGTCATGGATTGCAGAGGCCACGGTGTCTCCCGAGAGCCTCTGGAGAATCTCGTCTTGGGGTATCAAGGAGCTGGCCGGGGAACACCTGCTGTGTGTGTGAGAGAGGGTTTGTGTGTAATTGTGTGTGTGTGTGCTTGTGTGTGTGTGTGTGTCTGTGAGAGGGAGAGAGAGCTGTGTGCATGTGTGTACTGATTTTTAAAAAATCACTTAATCTGACTCTAGCGTTGGACTGTCTCCTTTCCTCCCCCTAAAATATTAATGAAACACAAAACCTTTCAGTTTTTGGTTTCTTTGCTTTAAACGTTATTTTAAATCTACCTCTCAGATGGATGGTGGATTTCTCCTGCTGAGGCAGCCTGCAGGGCCCCAAGGACACACCAGAGGGGTACAGATTAATATTGTGTTACACATTCCTCCTTTCCCTGGATCAAGCTGCCCCAGAGTCGGCTGTAAGAAAAGTCAAGATGGGAGTTAGCTCACCCCATGAGCTCTTTCTACCTTGAGAGGTGCTGAAGGTCAAACATTCATTCGTGGGCCTGAGGAAAATGGCTCTGGGGGTCCAGAGGAGATGATGTGAGTGTGCCAGGGGGACAGTGTTGGATATTCTCACTGCCCAGGGCCTGCTACTCATTCAGTCAAGATTATAGTCATAGAAACTTGCAGTGTGATAACTTCCACTTTATTTTTTTAAATTTTTTTTATTTTTTTAAAGATTTTATTTATTTGGCAGAGAGAGAGACAGCCAGCGAGAGAGGGAACGCAAGCAGGGGGAGTGGGAGAGGAAGAAGCAGGCTCCCAGTGGAGGAGCCTGACGTGGGGCTCTATCCCAGGACCCTGGGATCACGCCCTGAGCCGAAGGCAGACGCTTAACGACTGAGCCACCCAGGCACCCCATAACTTCCACTTTAAAAAGAAAATAAGAAAACAAGGAAAACCCCAAAGCACAGTTCACTCTCCTGGGATAGGTAACACCGTCCTTCCCGTATTTCAGGACCTCTTTTCCCTGTTTATCTCTGAAGCAAGAACCAGAATGCGAAATTCTGGGTAAGTTTTTCCCTTTGTCAGAAACACTACCCCCAGAACCTAATTCAAGTTCTGGCTGTAAAGCAAATTTCCAGATTCTGGGCCAACTACAGTCACACAGTCTTCTGCTTGGAGTGTGGCTGTGGTTCTTGCTGCACTGAGAATCTGAATGGCGTTTGGCCCTGGTTACAGAGTGGACGTGGGAGAGCAAGCTTAAGCAAGTTGAAAGGGTGTTGGGCCACGACGAGGGGAACCTGCTTGGAAGTGAGGGTGACTGGCTGTGGACCAGGTATGTCCTGGGGGCAGCCCTGGCCTGGCAGGGTGGCTCCATGGCGTCACCACGTGGGAGTCTTGGCCCATTTCGCTGAGCCACAGGGAACTCACAGGCAGGAGGCGCTGCCATGGAGGCCGTTGGAAAGGACTGGGGAGGAGGAGGACAAACCGCCGCCTTCCGTCTTACCATTTTGCCTTGGGGTGACTCCTCCGCTCCAGCCTGGCTTGGCCCCCAGTACTTTGCCAGGGGCGGAGTGCCCTTCAAATGTGCTGAGGCTTTCCTAGATCCTGAATTAAACTCCTGGTGGTCGATGGATGATGGTGGGAATGGTGGTGATGGTAATAGGCCACCTCACCCGTCTGGGGATTCCAACTGTCCCTCTTTCTCCCTGTCCTCCCACAGAGGCGTTCCACCTCCCAGGGATTCCCCTCCAGCAGCATTTTGGCTTGGAGGAGGCCTCTGGCCCTGGCCTCAAAAGTCTCCTCCCCCTGTGCCCAGGGCCTGCCACACATGCACACAGCTCCTCTTCAAAGCACTTCACAGTGTTGTGAAAATGCCTTCAGAGGGTCCCCCGTCTGCCCCCTCCCTCCTGGCTCTCCCATTTGGCAGCTCTCGCTGGTGCTGCCCCCAGCCCCCACCCAGCTGCTCCTGCCTCGCACCCCAGCTCAGGCAGGAACTCGCACTGCATTAGCCCTTTTGGAGAGGCGTGTTCAGGGCCTGCGGCTAGAGTTTGTGTGTCGAGCTGCATTACCTTCTTGGCTCCTAGAGAGCAGGTCGGACTGATCTGCTGTCCCGTTGGGAGTTTGGGAATGGGAAGGGGGCAGGGATCAGAGAGGGATATTTAAGGGCGAGGGGAGAAAGAACCAGAAACAAACAACTGGAATAGAAGAGCACTGCCCATCAAGCCACAGTTCACAGACCACCCCTGATAAAATTGTGCCATATTCTGCAGTTCTAGCCCCCAGGTTTTCAAGAAACTATGTCTGGGGGCGCCTGGGTGGCTCAGTCGGTTAAGGTTAAGGGTCTGCCTTCAGCTCAGGACATGATTCCAGGGTCCTGGGATCCAGCCCCTCATCGGGCTCCCTGCTCAGGGGGGAGTCTGCTTCTCCCTCTCTCTCTGCTGCTCCCCCTGTTTGTGCTCTCTCTCCGTCAAATAAATAAATAAAATCTTTATTAAAAAAAAAAAAAAAGAAACTATGTCTGTTTGCCTTTAGGTCCAGGGTTCTAGGACTCTTCAATTCTCCAGTTGCCCTTCAGAAATTCCAGAAGACCTTCAACTACTTTCAGCCTGGTCCTAGGGCTGACCTCTTCCCCAGGGATAGCTCCTTCCAGAACCCCAATCCCTGTCACTCACAGCTCCTCTTTCTCCTCCTTTCCCTTCCTAGGTACAACCGTGTGTCCTCCATGTGACAACGAGTTGAAATCTGAAGCCATAATCGAACATCTCTGTGCCAGCGAGTTTGGTAAGAAAGCGACACTGGCCACCTCTGGGAGGCTTAGCATAGTCCCTGCTTCTGCCTGGTCTGTGTCCCCGGGGAACAGAGAGCCTATGGAGGCATCTTTTTGGAGCTTTCTATTTTCTCCCTTCATTCTCCCCGAATGGTTGCTTTTCTCAGGCCCATGGAAATATGTGTAGATAGTGTGGGGAACTGGTTCATTTTTATTAAAGTCAAACTTGGCTTCTGCCCTTCTGTGTGAGGGATCCCTGGACAGGTTCTTGGGGACCTTCCCTAGATGTGGAGGTGGCAGACTTGAGGACAGATGGGGAGGAGCGAGGGAGCAACACCAGTCCTTGGATGCTCCCAGGAGGTGCACCCAGGAGATTCCGCCGGCTGCTTGGTTGGCCTTCCCTCCGTACTGGCTCTTTCTCCATCCACCCCTAGGTGTCAGCACCAGTCTGCCTGGGCTCTGAAATGCTGGCACAGGATGCCCTCTTGGGCAGGGGGAGTCCAGCGCTGGGGGCATTCAGAGGGGCCCCCATCAGGTCCTTCCTGGCACAGAAAATTGACCTCCCTCCAGTAGTGAGAATTCTCTCCCTTCTTCCCAAACCACTCTGGGTTAAAAAGGAATTCCAAATCAGCCTTTACAGCCCCAGGAGAAAGGCTGGATGTGGCCTGGGGGGCCTTTCAGGGATGGCCCCCTGTAGTCAGCCTCATAGAAGATCTGAACAGCTCCAGACACCCTGAGCCTGTCTCCTCTGGGAAAGGTACATGTCAACTGCATCCGTTTGGAAGGCCGACTCCTATTTCATCTGGATGCCGAGAAGTGGCTCTGCTTAGGCCAGGCCCGCTTTGCTGAAGGAAGGTTCAGCCTGACACTGAGTGGGGCATTTCTCACGATTCCTGCGTCATGTCCCTGAGATCGGAGTTCTTGCAGAATTCTAACCAGGAAAAGCAGAACGGTAGGTAACGTGAGTCTTTGGCCATTCAGGGCGACCTACTCCACGTTCTCATTAACCAAGCATAATAAAGCATACAGAAGGGCCTTGCACTGGCCAAGGGCTGTGTCTGAGTCACACAAATGTGACCTATACACGCAAGTTGAAGGAAGTCGTACACGTGACACGCATATTCTCAGGATTGTCCTCGTGACTGAGGACGGAAGTGGGAGAACTCAGACCCTTTGCCGCAGAGAGCTTCTTGAGGATGGGTGTGCCTCTTGTGCTTGGTTTGGGCACTAGGCTTCTCGGCCTCCTTTGCTCTTGGTGGGGGCCAGCGGGACCTCTAGGAAGATCGGTCTAGAATGCATTTTCCTGCCTGTTTTGGGGGCACATCCTTTTTTTCAATCAACTTGAAGGAAATGGTCGAGGGCATCTGAGGTGATATTCGCGGACTCTGCTGACCCTTCCATCATCTGGTAGTAACTTTTGCTTCTTGACGCTCACGCTCTTGCTTCCTTGGGGTGCTGAGAGCCCAGCAGAGCCCGGCAGGTCTCCTGCTGTAGACTCTGTGGGTGCACAGCCCCATACTGCGTTAGCAACAAGTTTTCTTCCACAAATGGGGTAAAGATTCCTTCCCCAAAATGCATTTGGGACAGAGAAAAAAAAATCTCTCAGAAATCCTGATGAGAAGCCTTTTGCGGCATGGCTGGGGCAGGAAGAATCTGTTGAGATATGGCTGTGATCCCAAAGAATCCTTTTGAGGGATAACTAAGGGGCCACATTTAGATTTCACTGATCCTCTTAAGATATTGTAAATGAGCACACTTGCTTTTAGAAGTTGGCCCCCCGATACTTGCGCAAATCCAGGGAACCATATTAAGGTGAACTCTGAAAGGTAATATATTAGCTGATGTTTTATGCTCCTGTGACTTCTATCAGGCTCAGCCCTTGAAGGAAGAGTGATGGGAAACTCTGGATCTCCGTGTGTGGAGGAGATGATTGTCCGACCATGCCTGCGTATTCGGGAGCTCAAATTCAATGTATCTGATCATTCATTGATTCATGTATCCATTCGTTCAGCGTTTCTGGAGGGCAAAGCACTGTGCTAGACACCATACTCAAAAATACTTACCTAGAGTGAATTACAATTTAATTAAAATTTTTTTCTTAAACACTGACCAAACCCTCATCAGTGATTTCCTAGAGAGTCATGGAGTCATGAGATAACTCACCAGCTGAAGAGGGGGCTGTGGGAACTCAAGGCCAAGTTAATGTTAAGGAGCTGTGAGAAGAGAATCCATGTCTTTATGCTCAGAGTCTTTGTCTGGAACTTAACCAACCAGAACCTGTCATCAGGTCTCCTCTCTCCACCCCCACTTACTCACCAAAATTCTGGTAATTGGGGGTTTTGTGGCAACTAGTTCAATTAGAGGCATTCCTTGGAAGTGGGCCGGAGAGGTAGGCTTTGGGAAGGAATTTGAACATGGAAGGTTGACCTTATGGTGTAGGGCAGGGTTCTAGGGGGTGCTCAGATAACCCCCTTGGGATGGACACCCTTATAGCTGCCTACTAAATCAGCGAGACACCTGCTTACTGCTTATAGGAGGGAGGTGTAGATCTTATTTTAATAGCCAGTCAGGTCTTGTCAGATCTGACTGATTAGTTGTTTGGGACTGTGTTCCATTTGCCCTGAGATGATTTTCTTCTTGGGTTCAGAGAACTTCTGAGGTGCTGCTGGACCCTACAGGTCATCATATCAAGTCCACTTACTTCATAAATAAGGAATCTGACTCTCCCACCTGGAGTTCTTTTACTCTCTGGCATCCTGCCTTCCTCATTTAAGAGAAGATGAACAGCCGCTGGGCTTTGCCACGGAGGCATTTATCCCCTCAGCATGGGTATGGTGTATGCCAGGCTTCTTTGAACTGGGTGCAGGAGAGACTTTTTGGTTTTTTGTTTGTAATGTTCTTATAAGGCAATAAATAGGATTTTTTTTTTCCACTCTGCAGGGGCTGAGCTTAACTCTGCCCTTCTCAGCATCCTGGAGAATGCAGCCTTGTTGAGAAACTTGTTTCTTAGCTCAGTTCATTTCAAGTAAGTGAGGCAGTCAGCCACGCTGATGGGATTCAGTTAGGAAACAAAGAAATTCAGCAATGCAAGCTGACACACAACAGAGAAGAAAAAGAATGTTTTACTCCCTACTCAAGGGATCAAACTTTGCATTAAGTGGCCCTGACATCCCTGGTGGGAAGACATCAGGTTGTTGGAAGGCTTTCTGTGAGCTCTAGGAATAAGGGGGTGCATTCCTTCTGGGTCAGCACACACACTCGCCCTCCTGCCAATGCATCTTCAGACTCCTGCAGGCTCCGTGGAGCTGGGCGTGCACAGCCCATCACCTCTTTCCCAGGCCGTGCATTTTTAAATCTCTGGCAGGTCTGCTTGGCCACTAGTCTCTCCACCTCTGCACTGTACCCCGCCACCCCCCCACCCCCCCAGTTCCGAGAGCATTTTTTTTCCCCAACAGGGAAAAGCATCAGTAGAAACACCTGTGTGCTGATACTCAGGAATGCAGCTGGATCAGCCTGGATCAAGTACCAGATGTGGGAAAGCGGAGAGGTAGATGGTGCAAAGTCTCTGACTTCAACCTGGTGGCCAGCCTGCCTGCTGTGCTGAAATTGGGACGCACTGCTCTGGTTTTTGTTCTCTTGGCTTTTCCTGCTATGTGACAACAGGGTGCCGCTCCTTTCCCTTAAACAGGCTGATACCATATTTGCAAACTGCCCCACTCGTAATCCTGCTGTTAACAACTTGGTGACCATAGGCATCTTTCCTTCACGTTAGCTTATCCCACGGGTGTGAAGATCTGATTTATAATGGCTGGGAGGTTAGGACCCCGCCTCCGGCCAGTCTCTCTAGCTTCTCCAGTATCTGTAAACACCCTCAAGCCTCAAGGATGCACTTCTGCTAAGATAGTTCAGAGCTTCCGCTCCTACTGGCTTCTCCAATTTTTTGAGCTTGAGAATTCAGGTGGCCACTTCTTTACCCCAGTGTTTTCTTGCTGTGGAAAAAAGATTTCTTTGCCCCCAGAAATTTTCCTTGCCTTCTGGAAGGATTTTTTTTTTTTCCGTTTATATGTTTCCTCATAAAGAGTAAAACCATACTTTGTAACACCAAAAGGAGTTAAATAGGAAAGGAAAGAAACCAGCTCTCACTGTTAGCATTTGGGAGGGTTTCCTAGAAGAAGTCTTTTCAGAGGTTCCTGAACCTTCACTAATTTGTCCTCGCTCTGCCTTCCTCGTCTTTCAAGGTGTCTTGGCTGTGCTGCTGTTTGGAGGTACAGTGTTTTACTCTAAAGGGCAGTTTGAGCTCTTGCAAAATGTGGGTTCAGCCTTTCCAAGCTAAACCTTGGGTTTCCTCCCACAGGTGAGGAAAACTGGCTGCCGGCACGGTAATTGCAACATCTGTAGGCTGCCGGAGAGCAGGGTCTGCACCCCGCACCCTACTTTACCTAATGTCAGATGCCCATTAATTATGAGATGCGCTGTTCATTTCATAGCAGTGACAAAGGAAGCGTGCTTCCCGTTAAAATGTGAAGATAATCCGTGTCTTAAAATGAACAAAACAAGGCTTGTTTGTACTTAAACAGTCCCAGGAACAGTCTCTTCCCCATGGTAGGTATGAAATAAAAGCTTATCAGATGAGTATTTGAATGACGGGATGGTAGGGGAGATGGAAATTTGACTTCCTTTTTTTTTTTTTTAAAATAAAAGGAGAAAGCTCCTTTCCAAGTGACTATGTACAACACGTTTATTAATTTCAAGGAAAACTTCACGCCCTGTTTTGGGTGACTGAGTGTATATGTATGTGTGTTAAAAACAGAACAAAAGCACTCATGTCCAGAAATCTAGTTCAGTGAAAGTAAAATTAAATAGACGGGGGAGGAGGCACACAGCTCTGGGGGTGGAATTGGCAGGCTGAAGACCTCTGAAATACATCTCCCATCCACAGATGTGTGAATGCTTGGAAGGGATTGTTAAGGCATTTCACGTGAGGGAAAACGTGGGGTTGATGCTTTCAGTCCACGGGAAGCAGAGCCCACAGCTCGAAGCCCGGGTCCCGTTCTGAGTAGCCTTCCCCTCTGTGCCGAGGGGCGTGCTGTCTGGTGCACAGGCCGTGGCTGAACCAGATGCTTTGAAGCCTTCGGTTGACTGGGCCGGTAGTGATGTCCGTTCCCTGCTCACCTGTGGTCTCCGACTGGAGACTGAGCAGGCCCCAAACCTGGGATCCTGTCCAGAGAACCAGACCCTGGGCCATTTGGGTGGAGGTCACATGGGGACCACTTTGCACTCGGAAGCCATGCTAACGAACGTCAGGGCAAAGGTGGGAAAGAGCCACATTTCCCCTTCTGGTGAGCACGGTGCTCCCTGTGTCCATGCCTAATTCTCTCTTGGCTCCAGCGGGCAGGAAGATACTCTGGTAAAGCAAATTTCAGTGAGAATCACTCTGCTTTAGCATAGTGGAGCCTGTGAAAGTATACCGAAGTATGAGAAAGGATGGAGAAGTGAGGATCCGTGGATGGGGCACGGCGTTTCCTGGAACTGAGTTCAGTCCTTCCTCTGCTACTATGTGCATGCCCTGCCACACGGGCAAATCCCTTCCCCTCTCCAGGCCTCAGTTTCTCTCTATTTCATAGACCCAGGTATGGGTTCTGGTGAGGAGCAGAGGAGTCGGTGTGTCAGGAACCCAGGCCGGACTCACTAAACAGTCAGTGCGGTGATCCTTCCAGGGACGGAAGTAGCCCAGCCACCTGTCTCGGGCAGATGAGGCCTCCGTTGTGGCTCCATTGTGGCTCTCCCCAAAGAAGTGAGAGGTGTATCTCAGGAGATCTCTGTCCTCTGTTCTCGGCATATTTATTGAAATCTTTCCAAACCTAATTCTCTTTTCATCCCTCTCCCCTCCTTGTGTCACACCGGAGTGGTTGTTTTTCTTTGTCCTAAGATTTTGCTGTGGGCACGATTGGCTCAGGATTGGCTGACATGACTTCCCCTCCTTGCGGCCAAGTCCAGGTCTGACTCGGTTACTCCTTGGGACAGTCAGTGGCCAAATGGTGTGGTTGGGTGTCCTGTGAGGTCCTCTCCAGCTGGTGATTCTCTGATTAGGAGTGGCCCTGCCCCATTTCTTAAGCCTCCTTATCTTTTTTTCTAATTTGTAAAGTTATTGTGGTAAAAATACAGGTAACATGGTATTTGCCATCTCTGTTAGGTGTGCAGTTCAGTGGCATTAAGCACACATGCATTGTCCCACAGCCTTCCTCACTATCCATTTTTGGATAGTTTTCATCCTCCCAAACTGAAGCTCTGTCCCCATCAAACACTAACTCCCGTTCCCCCCTCCTCCCAGGCCCCAGAAACCACCATCTCATTTCTGTTTCTGTGAATGTGACAATTCTGGGTACTTCATGTAAGTGGCATCCTGCAATATTTGCCCTTTTGCGTTTGGCTTATTTCACTGAGCAAAACGTCCCTCTTATCATTTGATGTATAGATAGATTATCACGGAGAAGGGGAGCGAGAAGGACTGACCCTCAGCCTCACCTCTGTTGTCTGAAGCTTTTCTGGGTGTGGGTGGAGAAAGGAGGGGGAAGGGATGATTTGGGAAGGGGGGACTGTTCCCAGTCTGTGCAGGTGGCCCATGTCTTTGGGTGCCACGTTGCTCATTTGTATCCCTTTGTCGTTCCAAAGACACGCTGAGCTGGATGGAACGTCAAAGATCAGGCAGTCCAGGGCTCATCTCTCAGATTGAGAAAAATAAGACTCAGATAAAGGAGTTAGTCATGTGATTGCCCAAGGCCGCTCTGCCTGGCCTCTGTTAAGGTTTCTGTGCCCACCAGCACTTACCTGGGCAGCTGGTCCAGATTTCATACCTGTCCTTTACATGCTGCCATGCCGTCAAGGTTGCATCCTGCCAGGAATGGTGGGGAAGCTCCCTGGGAAGGGGATATAGGGTGCTTCTTTCCTTCCCTGCTTTCAGAGCCTATGGGATGTTAAGTGGACTGATCGGTGTGCCCACCACAAGGAAGGAGCCCCGCAATCATTGTTTCTTTCTTCGTGGAGAGGCAGGCAGTACAGTAGAGCAGAAAGAGCATAGGCTTTGCGCCAGGGAGACTTGGATTAAATCCCAACCCTATAAACTGAGCGACCATGAGAGAGTCTCTCAACCTCCCTGAGCTTGTCGCCTCACTTGCAAAATGTGAGTGGTGATTCCTGTGTTACTGCGTCGTGGGGAGAATTGACTCAATCGAGTGTGTGGAGTTCCTGGAATATGGCCGCAGCTCAGTCCATAATCAGGATTATCTCTTCTCATTGGAAAGAGTAATTTCAGGATGGAAATTAGCCTAGGTAGGAGAATTCTGGCACGAATGAAGTCAGCTTGTTTGGCAAAAAGTTTTAGGAAATGGAATGGAATGTTCTGGTTAATTCTCTGGTTAGCAGAGGATTAAACCGAAGAAGGCTTTTTAAAAGCCCACTTGGAAAAATTTGAAAAGCTCTACACAGCTTCAAGGTGCTATAGTTAACAAAACCCAAACAAACCCAACCCGAAAACATCCCTGTGTTTCTGGAAGTTAGATTTGGGTTTTCGTTTGAGGACACCCTTGAGGTCTGGCCGTGCCCATAGAGCTTGGACTGACCCTATACAGGTCTAGGATGTGCTTCCTGAAGGTATTTTTTTTTGTTTGTTTTTGTGTGATCTTTAGAAATCTTGCTCCCGATGTGCGTTTTTCTACTCCTAATTTATTGGATTCTGCTTAGGAGGGGTTTTAAAGCTCTTTGTGTTATACTGCCGTCCACCCTCTTTTTCTCAAGCTGGATCTCCAGGGCATTTGCTTTTTTTCCAACAATGGCCTTGTGATATTTCTGAGATACACTCCCTTTAACCAAAAAACAGGCTACTTTCAGAGAAGCAAGCAAGCCTTTAAATATTGGTAAATTCCGTCCAGTTTTGGAGAACTGAGCCAGAAGCTCCAATTTGTGATTTCTTTATTTTTTTTTTTAAAGGAGAACAAATGGCCAAAGAAATGTCAGGCCCTTGCCCTGCCCTAGCCTGCTTAGAGCAGCCAATTAAACATGCATTAGCTTTGGAAGACTTCTCAAAGGCCTATAGATTACGTTTGAAATCTTTGTTTAGTCTTTCAGGAACACTGTCACACGGATGATTTATCAAAGAAAGTTGTTTATCTGGCAGTAAAATAAACTCTGGGCCTGTTCAGACTAAAATTTCCCGTGAATTTCTACCAAGGTAAACACTGGTAACTGGCAGGTTGCAAATTCCGTGTGAAAGCCAGACACATACAATAAATATTTGAGCGATAGCTTTGCTGTGTAAGAGGCCTCGCCTGTCACCAGCACTGTCACTCCCGCCGTGGCCCCGAAGGCCTGGCACGGCAGCCTGGCCTGGAGCAAGGCCCGCAGGGCCCGTGGGTACAGGAGCCTCCCGTGCCGGGTGGGCCTCCCTGGGCTCGAGCGCCACTTGGTGCTGGCACCGGGGACTTCCTGGTTCAGAGGGGGCGAGCCTCAGGACGCTGCCGTGGGCATCGCACAAACAGCCGGTGATGTGTGAGGAGGGACGTGAACCCGAAGCGGCCAGCTTAGGTTTCCTGGAAAATAGACATTCATCGGACCAAACTGGGGGCGGGGGGGCGTGTCTGGGGCCAGGACGTGGGGGCGGGGGTGGGGGGGAGGAGAGTGGAATCACCTTGTCAATTCTGCTGAGCTTGAACAGTAGCGGGAAAGAGTGCTGCAGACGTGTCCCCGGGGCCATTGGCTTTGCTCGCTGGCGAGCAATCCTTCTGGAATAGAGAGGGCAGGTCTGGCTCTGTCAGTGCCCATGACATGTTTGAGGGAGGGACTGAATGAACACATGAATGGTGGTAGAAAAGAAAAGAAATGAAAGAAAGCCTTCTAGGGCTTTCAAAGGAAGATACCGTGGTCATTGCGTACGTATAGTGGCTTTTCGGGAGGGGCTGCTGAATTATGAACAGCTTGTTCTCGGATAGCCCTGATCCGGGCGTCTGGAGCTTCTAGATCACCCTGGCCTTGGGTGGGGTCTTTATTGCAGGACTGAGCTTAAAGGTGTTCCTAGGGACCCCCTGTAACTTAGGCCTCACCCTGGGTCCCTCTCATCCTGACTTCTTTAGTGGGTCAGGGGGAGGAAGCAAGGACCCAGGAGAAGAGGTCACGTTTGTGTCCTTGGTGAGGGTTCTTGGGGTGGAGGTCTGGGCTCAAGTGCAGATAGAGCCTCCGTGCTCGTGTTTGAGTCTTGAGAGTAACTGGTACTGGTCTTCCGGGATGGGAGGGTCTGCAGGTATGTGGACCCGGGCTGTTCCGAAGGCTGTTGAGGGATGGGTCTGCAGGTAGTGGGTGCTTACCAGCTTGCAGATATTTAGGGGAATAAAGGAGTATTTCTTAAGGGCAAGAATCAAGGGAAATCATTTACAAATTCTGAAAGGATGTCTGTGAGTCCTAAAGAGATGCCAGAATAGTGCTTTGGCGGTGGGGAAAAACGAGGAACCAGCCTCTTCTACACTGTGTTCTCTCTCACTCAGGCAGGATTACGAGAGCGGCTTTCTCTGGTTCTCTCTTGTCCTTCATCAGCGTGCTCTCTGGGACATATCCTTCCGGAAGAACCTCATATGTCTTCTGTTCTCTTTGTGAGCCCTTTGAAAATTCGTTCATGCGGGTGTGTCTTCCACAACAGATCCATTCAGCTTCTGGAAATGGCTTTAGAGCTGGAGGAACGCCTATCTCTGTGTCTGTGGCAGCAGAATTAGAAAAGGGGGCCAGGAATTAGCACTTGAACCTGAAGAGACAGCTGGCACCTGGAGAGTGAGTGTCTTCCTGCAGCACTCCCTGGGGGGCGGTGGCGCCAGCCTGCCACACAGACCTCCTGGACCCAGAGGCTGGCCTGTGCTCCTTCCAGGCTTCCTTTGGTCTCAGCTTTGAGCCAAGGACCTGTTTCTCATTCTCAACAAATTTAAGAATCTGGTGGATGAGGCAGGACTTGGCCATGCCTGTTTATCTCTGTTCTCTGGTAACTTCAGATGCTCTCAGGCCTGAGGAGGGAGGGTCTTCTGTGGGGGCTGGAGAAATTTAGGGAGGTTGACCAGAGGAATGAGTATTCTAACTTCAGACTTAAGATTTTTTTTTTTAAGATTTTTATTTATTTATTTGAGAGAGAGCACAAGCAGGGGGAGCAGCAAGCAGAGGGAGAGGGAGAAGCAGACACCCCGCTGAGCAGGGAGCCCGATGTGGGGCTCAATCCCAGGAGCCCCCAGGATCATGACATGGGCCGAAGGCAGACGCTTTACCAACTGAGCCACCCAGGCGCCCCAGACTTAAGATCAATGGAGAAAGTAAAGACAGGNNNNCATTCCTGGTGTCAGGGGACAAGGGCTGGGAAAGGAGTTAAGACCCCAAACAAATAGTAATTCTCAAATGACAAAACCCTCTTCAGGTAAACAAGTATGGGTCGAGAATATCATTTGTCGGCTCTCACAACTGAGTCAGCATCCTGTGTTAGGGCTTTGCCCTGGCTAAAAACTTGGGGATGCAAAGCCTGAACCGAGGCGTGACGGAAGGAGTTGGCTTTTGTGCTGTGTACCCCGTTGGGGGAGTGGGGTCCCCAGCTCTGGGCCTGCTCCTGGAGGACTTGGAATGAGCAGGTGTTACAGTGGTTACCCATTCACTGTGGCCATGCGCCCCCCCCCCCCCCCAGGCTGTGCACAGCTGCAGGAGGAAAGGAGGTCAGTCATTAAGTATTGCCCTCTCCTCTGGGCAAGGTACTGAGAAGTGGAAGGGCGAGGAAGCCGATGAGGGCAGCTTCTAGCCCCCACATAAGCCATGACTGCTTGCACCCAGAGGAAGCTAGGCTAACTGGAAAGAGTTACCGCCTTTATGCTGAGATGCCCTTTATGCTGAGATGCCCTCTATGCTGAGATGCCCTTTATGCTGAGATGCCCTTTATGCTGAGATGCAGAGGGGCAAAGGGGCTCAGGTGCCTGCAAGGTGCCACGTGCAGGTCAGTGTCCAGCCTCTCGGGTTACAGCTTCTTTACTCTTAACCATATTCATTTAGAAACTGGTGTAGGATGCATATACGTGTGTGTTTTCTTTTGCAAATCTATCTGCAAGAAGGTATGTGCTCTTGCACAGATCGAATTCAACAGACAGTGGTTGAACTTGTACTGAGTATGTGGCCTTGCTAATACTTTGTACCACACATGCTGACTTCCCAAAGAGATTCCAGTTGCACACACACAAGTCTTTGGATCCTTTCTTCCCAGGGTCTGGGAAGAGGGGCTTCCCATAGTCAAAGCCAAAGAGACAGTTTCTTCCTCCCCACAGGTCTTCTGAGCTCTGAGGTGAGCACTTGGCAAGGAAGTCAAACCTTAGTTGGTCACAGGATCGCTCAGACCCGTGCAGATGAGGACAGGCAAGGGGAGACTTTAGTAGGCCCAGTTCGATCCTGTAGTGCCTTTTACACTGGATTCTAAGTGCGAAGCCCTGTAGAGCCTCCAGATGTGGTGAGAGCAGCCCTCTTAATCATGCCTCTATCTGACTGAGTAGGAGCTGGTGAGTTTTGGAGGTGGAGATGAAGCTGTGGGTGAGCTCATGGGGGACTGGGGCACCTCCCCCCACCCCATTCCTGGGGCCCTCTGGAGGCCAAAGCTTCCAGTTTGCCATGGGCTTCCCGAAGGTGCTTCTGTCTCGCCTCCCAGGCCTGGCAGCCAGCACTTGTGTGCTGCTTCACGTGGCATTTCCTGCCTTTGAGGTGGCAACGCCTCCATGAGCTAATGGCACGTGAGTGGTAGAGGTTTGATAAATGTCTGGATTGAGGATGCATCCTTCGTCAGCCTCAGCATTGGTGAGCGCACACAGGAGTGGCTGCGTGGGAAGATCGGGATGTGGTTGCTGCCCTCAGACGGCTTACCTTCTGAGGGGATACAGAGGGGGAAACAGATACACATAATACTGCGTCATCCTATGCAGAAGTTCCAGGAATAGCTACGAAGTTGGGGGCTGTGGGAGCACAGGGAGGGGTCAGAGAAAGCTCCAGAGAGGGGATACCTTGGGGTGTTCTCCAAGGCATTGGTAGGAGTTTGTCAGGCTGAAAAGATGGACGTAGGAAGGATGGTCTATGTGGAGGGCCCAGCAGAGATCCAGACGTGGAGGGATGACATTAGCTGCACACTGGGGAGCAGTGGGTCTTTTCACTGTGAAAAGTCAGCTTATAAGGGGTGTGGAGGCAAACAGTTAGAAATGAGATGGACAAAGTGGGCAAAAGTCAGGTCACGGAGGGCCTCGAATGCCATGCGAAGGAACAGAACATTTGTCTCATTGGCACTGGAGATGTATTAGGAGCCTATTTTGGATTGTTACTCTTGCTCACATCTTAAAAGAAGACCTTGGGCAGGGAGGGAGACTGGAAAGAGAAGGTACTCATGAATCCAAAGCAATGAAATGCTAACGGCAGAACTTCAGGCAAGATATTTTGGATAGGCGAGGCTGCGGGTAAGGGTGAGGAGGGCAAGAGAGGAGGCCCTCAAATCACACCCCTTCAGAGAGGGCTCAGGGCAGTGCCGGCCAGGCCTGGGCCAGCTCTGGGCCACCCAGTTGAAGGAGCCCCTGAAGGCTGGCCTGATGAGGTCAGCACGCGGCCCAGGCAGCCGGGGAAGGGGCCATCTGCTGCGGTCAGGACCCCCCGGGAAACCTTTGTTCTGGGCGTGTGGAGCGGGAGCCAGAGCCTATAATCAGCTCGTACTCGGGTCGTGGCAGCGCTGGTCATTACCAAGAGCAGTCGTCATTAGGAGCTGTCATAAACTGCCCTGACTGTTGTGTCCAGACCTTGTTAGTGGCCCAGGCAGGCAGCAGACACAGTGCTTCTGCAGCCAGCCCTGTAATCGTTGGACGGGTAACGGTATTAGCCAGAGCCCGAGGGGCTGGGGCAGCGCAGGCGTCGGGGGCTTTCCAGAGGAGGGAGGTAAGAGGGGCTGTAGCTACAACAAGGGACGGGGGAGAGGCCGCAGACGGGGTGCGTGTGTGGTGTGCGTGTGTGTACGGCTAGGTCTGAGGCGTGGGGGTAGACGCACGTGTGTAGCCGTGGGGCACAGGGGCTGTGTGCATGGCGTCCCATGCACAGCGTATTTGCCTGGCGAGCACAACCATGCCAGTCAGCTGCTTGCACAGCTGAGAGCAGCCTGCCTCTTACAGCCACTCTGGCCTCTCCAGGAGCTTAGTCTCCACTGGTGAGGTCAGAGGCATCCCCTCCCCACCAGCACTTCAGAGGCAGGCCTTTGAGTACATGCCACTGATTTCCCCACCTCAGGAAGGCTCTAGGGACGTCTGTAAGGGCTTTCTCCACAGCATGTCTCTGTGCAAACCTGGTGCCATCTTTGTAAGTTTGGGGAACACTCCTATAGTCTTGGTGTTTTGTTTATTACCTCAAACGCCAGTCAGGCCTCTTTTGTTCAGGTTTTAGTGTTTGCCACAAGTCCATTTAGAGCTGCTGGTTCTCTGGGCTGGAGTGACTTCCTTAGCAGATTCGAGTGGTTAGCAGGGATTATCATAAAGGACATGGTGTCATCTCACGGATCTTAGTAGTATATTGGAAAGAACACACATATCCTTAGGAGTCGCACAGACCTGAGTCCAAGGCCTGGTTCTACCACCTACTGTGTCAGCCCAAGTAAGCCGCTTAACCTCTCTGAGACTCAGTTTACCCACCTGTCGAAAAACAAAAATAAGAACTCTGTGCAAGGAGATAATATGTGATGTGATAGAAAACAACACAATTTCTGGAGTCTTGGGTTCTAATTCCAATGTTGACACTCAATAGCTTGGTGACTCAGGCCAGTTCGTTAAAGTCTCTGAGCCTATTTCCTTAAGCAAATTGAAGGGATTACCTCAGGTGATCTCTCACGCATCTTTCAGCTCTGAAACTGTACTATTTTCTTCCTCAAAAACTCTGTGACTGGGTTTCCTGATCGAATATCTCTTTGGCGCCTCCCTGCTCCCCAGGCGTGTTCACCGGGAACGCTGGGCCTTCGTCTTGGGCACGAATGGAAGAGAAGCCTGTGCCTACGAGTGTGCAGCAGATGCCCGACTGAAGAGATGAGTTGGGGTTGCAGGCGTACTGCACAGGGCAACGCATTATTGCCCCGTGGGTCAGCGTTCCCTGACAGGGCCTGGGTGGCTGCTGGGCGTCCTGACCTCAGCCCTTCTCCTGGGACTGGTCCCATGTTGGGATCCCTCTCCTGACCACGTTCCTAGGGCTCTCGTTCTTCCTTGTGCTTACTCAGAAACCCAGGAATGGAGGGCAAAGGAACCCCTTCGCCTGCACGGGGAAGGAGAGCATGATGGGAAAGCAGCTTGGAAGCAGGGAACACGTGCTTTCTAGACCTTAGCCTCGCGTTGTAATGCCAGCTCCACAGTTGACCAGCCATGAGACTTCAGGCCAGTCCTGCCTCACCTGCCTCACAGGGATAATTGTGCATCCTTGTCAGAACTGGTGTGCAGACCTCATGAGATTGTATTGAAAAGTCCTGGAAATGACGAGTGCAAATTCACATCTAGCAGGTTACTGACCCCGTGGCAGCTGGTCACAGGTGCCATCGTACAGTTCTGCTTGGCAACCCCAAGAAAGGCTTTCTGTTCAAGTAGGGGCTGTCGGCATGCCCAGCATGGCCATGTTTTCCCTAAAGCACTCATAACACAAAGCCGCAGGTTTGGCTTTCCTTAAAAGAGAAAAAAAAATTCAAGGGTGAATGTGGCTTACGGATAGATCAAATCTGAACCAGGATAGAAATGGTGATATTTTTCTCAGAGAAGCTTAGAGCTTTGGAGGTTATTAAAATATAGGCTGATGTAACCCCTGATAAAATCTGGACTCATGAGGGGGGCAAATATTAAGTGCAGTCCGAGGCATTGGGTGGGAGAGGACCCTTGGAAAATCTAGGCCTGAGACTTAATGCCAGCCTTGCCCCCAGAGGGGATGGGGCCCCGGCAGGCTCTGGTGCAGGTGTGGCGCATCTGGGAACCTCTGTCCCTCAGTCGAGGGTGACTTTCATTGGCACTCTCTCTGCTGTTCGTCTGCACCAGTGCCAGCACAGAGACTGAGTAGTCAGCACCCCTCTGCTCAGGGTGGCCGACGGCAGATATTTTGTGCAGGTAGGAGCTGTGAAGTGGAGGAAAGTGAGCTGTGGGCCATTTCACCTCGGTGTTGTGGGTCAGGTTGGATGTTTCCCACTCTCCAAGGGGCCTGGTGATACTCTTCCCATATCTTCCTTCAATTGGACAAGTCTGCATGTTGAAAGATGTCTGTGTGTTAAGACTATAAGTGTCAAGAGGACGGTAGATGAGAAAGCTGAGGTTGTCTGAGCCAGCAAAGGGAAGATGTGTTTTGCGCAGCTCTGCTCGTTGAGGCAGTAAAACCTTGATCAACAAGGTAGTGGGGACTCAACCACAGGAGCTATTCAAAGGCTGAATGCCCTCTTGCCATGGCGGGTGAACTTCCTTTCTCACGAGGCTGTCAGATGATTTTCCTGAGGAAGGGGGAGGAATAAACTGGAGCCCCAGCTCATTAGATCACCCAGCAATGTGGAATGCCACTCTGGAGATGTGATTCTATTCAGTCATGGGTAGACCCCTTTTCAGCAAGGAAAGGGACAACTTCCAGGTGTGTGAACTCAGCCTTGAGGTCATTCTGACTTGCGTGTCTGCAGGGAAGCCCAGATGGCTTGGAGCATTCGGGTGGCTATGACTCTTAGAGAATGCTCCTCCAGTTGCCAGAAGGGAGGCCCAACGGAGCTGGAATGAAGTGCAGGCCCCAGCCTGGGCCTCCCTCTCCTGCCCTTTCCTTCATGCAAGCAGAGCCATCTGGTCCACCCCCACTCCCTGGTATCAGTTTTCCTGGTGACTTTTTAAAAAATCCTTTTCTGCCTTCACAGTTGTGTAACTGTGTGTGATGGGGGAGGGCAGTGAGAAGGTTGAACATGAAGCTGCCCCTTCACTGGGAAAGGAGAATCAATAGATTGTGTTGATTTTTCTCTGTGACTGACAGCTCTTTGCCTGGAGCCTTCTTTCCTTACAGACTTAATGTGTCTTCTGGCAGATTTCCTTGTTTTGAATGATTACTCAAAGTAGAGAGCAGGCAAGCCTAGCAAAGAGCTCGGCACTTTTCTTTTGCTCATCATCCCCCCCCCATCCCCCTTTCCTGATGCTCTTCGGGAATTGGTTGGTGAGCAGAATCTAGTTCGGGCCAGCTGAAAACACTCCGTGCTCCTTCCTTGCCCTCCAGGTTTCTTAGAATGAGAACCCAGGATGGCATTGAGAAGCTGCCTCTACCTTCTGTGGGGCCCTCGGTCTATGGATGCTCCCGTGGGGCCCACGCCCCGAGAAAGTCTGGCACAAGATACCGGCGGACAGCTACTTTGGACGTGGCCGAGGGTGTGGTCTGGTGGTGTGCTCTCTCATGAAAGTGCTCATGGGAGCATGCACATCTGTCTTAGTCCCTGCCTCACCTCGAAGTGCTCCTCAGAGGCAGGCAAATCAGGGGCTCACCTAGGCAGGCCCTGGGATGGCTCAGTAAGTTTCCCGAATTGAGGGGATGGCATGCTGGGCTGCAGCCTGCTGTTTTATCTGATCGGCAGCCCTGGGCCAGAACAAGGACCGGGCAGTGCTTCCTCGATTCTTCCTGAAGGGTGTGCGGCACTGGCAGAGGGGCCTCTGGTCCTGGCCTCCCTCCTTCACTGCAGCCACATTTCTTGCAGGAAATGACTTATCTGATAGTGAGCTGGGGTTGCAGTTCTGCAGCCTGGATGGAGCTCAGTTTTCTGGTTTCTGGCACTTGGTCCTGGCGTTGAAATCGGGAGAGGAGGGGGTGCTTGCATTTGGAGGCGGGAAGGGAGGCTGCCTGATCCCGTGGGCTGGAACTGGAGGGGCTGGGGGTCGTCTTTCTGAGACCGGGTGTATGACGGGACAGACACAAGAGCAAGTGCTTAGGAGACGAGGGGAGGGGAGCCACGCTGGCCACGGGGTTAGCAGCTCCAGGTGAGGCAGGGACTAAGACAGATGTGCGTGCTCCCATGACTGGCTGCTGACAGCTGAGACTCTGGTCCTCATTCCTCCCAGCCTCTGCAGCAAGACTTCAGCTGGCCTCTTCAGTCCCCTTCCACTCCAAAAATCTGTGCTTCTATGCCCCAAGTTAGTGTTCTTCTTATACACACGCAGGCCACGAAGCAGAGCCTTTCCCTCAAAGGAAGCCTTACTCTGAACTCCATTATAGAAAACTGGTCAGCACAGTCTGCCGCTCTGGAAGAGAAGGGACCTGGAGGGGACCGGCGTGGCCACGACAAATGCCTGGGGCATATCAGACACGCACTCTGTGACGAAGTTACTGGACCCTGGGGCAGGGTGTCTGACCTTAGGGGAGAAGGGCTGAGATTATCCAAAGAGACACTCAGCTCCACTTTCCTCCTGAATGGACCATCGGGGACTTGACCAAACATCCCCTGGCCTAGCAGCCTCTGGATACAAATGAGGACAGTTCTATCCAAACCATGCTGGCCTGCTGGGCTGCAGGCAGCGGCCCCCTGTTCCCGCTGCTGCTGGCCGAGCTGGAGATCCCAGCACGTGGCCAGCCGGTCTTTGCTGAGCTGCAGCTCCACGGCCGGCTGAGGCTCGCAGCTCTTGGAGAGCCAGCGCGTGCTCCTCTCGTCTCGGCCCGGGGAACTCTCAGGGGAAAGGCCCTCCAGCAAGGGTGCTTGGGCCCTAATGTGTCACACCTCTTGCTGAGTGGCTCTTTGATACGTTTACATAGCACATTTTCCCCACCGTGTGGCTGATCCACACAAGAGCCCCTGCGCTGTCCCTGGAGCCACACTCATTCCTCCTAGACGTCTCCAGTGGCTTCGTAGCCTCCCACAGTGATGGTGGCTCCTGGCAGTTCCTGTAGGTGTGTCTGCTTATGTATGGATCCCACTCACTAAGAAACTTAGTGTTTTATTTTCTCCAGGAAGTAACTCATGGTTACTCATGTAACTGGATGGTTGCAAAGAGGTGATGTTGGTGGGGTTGGTGCAGGGGAGGGGTGGGGTGGGTGGGGTGGTGGCGAGCACAGCTCTCAGTGGTGCTCTGGCCCTGCTGGGACACCCGAGTACAGTGATAGGCTGGATGGAGCCAAGGAACAGGCGCTAATCAACTCTGTGCATTAGCTGAACTAATCAACATATATGAGAAAATTGGAGGAATGCATTGTTTCCTCCATCTCGAAGAAGTAGTATTGATCTGGGAGGTTTTATAAGCTCAGCTGCTGATTTTGGTCTGACCTTCTGGTTCCCTCCATCGGATTGTCTTTAAGCGAATCTTGAGAATGGCTGAGAAAAGCAGTCTGGTGCTTGCATGTCGTCTTTCCAAGGATGGTTTCCCTGGGCTTCCTATCCAGCTACCAGGTCTGCCCGATAGGAAAGACTTGACATATTCCCAGGAGAAGGCCTTAAAGATCATACTGTTCCCATTTCAAGTGGAGAACCCATGAACTTTGTAGGGGACACGGAGGGGGAGATAAATGTGACAGTCCCCAGGAGTTGCTCTAATTCCAACACGTCAAGGAGAGGCGCTTTTTGTTGTAGCAAAGATGTGGCTGTGACCTGACATTCACGGAATAAAGTTATTGAAATCTAAATGACAGAAAGAGAGGGAGAAGCAGGGCAGGGGACCCTAAGGTCCATCATAAAAAGCAAGAATTTGAATTCAGCAGGACTCTATCTCTGAAATAGTCAGAATCTTCAGTCTTTGGGAGTGGGGGGAAGAAGCATGAGACCATACACAGTTACAGAGAGCTTCTTGAAAGACCATAGGGAAATGAATCAAAATTCTACAGCTACAGGTATTTTGGCCTAAACACAGTAGCAAACTATTTGTATGCTTCTCCTAAAGGCAGAGGGGTACTTGAAAATTGAGACGTTCATGGGACTAAAACAAGTGAATGAATGAATGAAGTATAAATATATCATTACTCTATACATATATACTTACTCATATAAATTAAACATATAATTTATTTTTGAATATGTAATCAGCTTTGAAATGGCAATATATTCATATGGTATAAAATAAAAATGTCAAAACAGTAGAGATTTAAAAGTGACAGGAATAGTTGGCTTTCCCACACATGAGCTTATTTTTATATTGAGCCTACCAATGACCCTGTGATGTGTGGAAAATATAATTATCCCTTCTTGTAAGTTGAGGGAAATGAAGCTCAGGGAGGTTAAGTGACTTGCCCAAGGTCACACAGCAGAGCTGGCAGTCAATCAGAACAGCCTGCTCAGGTATCTGCTTACAGGCAGGTGTAAGGGTTCGCATCAAAAGACTACCTTTCCAAACCACATTCTGAGGTTCCAGGTGGACAGGAGTTTTGGAGAAACTCTATGCAGCTCACTACAGGGTTTTAGAGCCAACTTTCCTGAGACTGAATCCTGGCTCTAGGTCACTAGCTGGTGTCTTTTGGGAAATTATATGCCTAAAGCCACTTGTCTTAAAAGGTAGATTATAGGGGGCGCCTGGGTGGTTCATTGGGTTACATGTCCAACTCTTGATTCCAGCTCAGGTCACGATCTCAGGGTCGTGAGATCGAGCCCCACATCGGGCTCCACACTGGGCGTGGAGGCTGCTTTAGACTCTCTCCCCTCTCCCTTTGCCCCTCCCCCTCTCTCTAAAAAGAAAAGGTGGATGATATTAGTACCTAGTTCATTAGGTCGCTGGGAAGATGAACTATGAGGCCTTAGAACAGTGCCTGGCACTTGACAGTCAGTACCAGGGATCCCTATGGCAGGCAGACTTGGTAGGTGACCATCACGGGTGGTCGTCAGAGGCATTACGAGCTCACAACTACACGAAGGAAGGCAGCTTCATGCAGTGGGTGTTGATGTGTGGGTCTTGGGAGGGGTTTCCGCTGAAGAAAGCGTTGTCAGTCTGGAGTGCCTGGCTCGGCAGAGGAAATTCCAGGCCTGAGGTGGGAACCCAAGGGGTGCTGCATCCCACGCACCAGGGCCTGGCTCCCGGTAGCCACTGGGAGGCAGGGAGCGGCTTGGAATATAGCCAGTGGCTCTGACGTGTAGCTGCTGGAGACGGGGTGTTGTAAGAACCTACTTACTAACACTGCGGGCATGTTTGTGAATGGAGAAAACTGAGAGCCACGGGGTACACTGTACAGAGCCCCTGAGGTGAGATGACATTTGCCGTGCAGCCCAACCTGGGAGAGTCACATCCAGACACGGAGGGCAGTCAGCTCCCCGGAAGGTGCTTGGGAAGCCCCTGGCGCTGAGCTCTCTAACGCATTGCTCCAGCAGCTTGGCTTAAACTCTTCAGAAAAATAGACCCTTGAAAAACTGCATTTGTTGAATATTAGGCACAACAGCTCCCTTTTCGTGGAGGGATCGTGATCAGGGTAGACTCGAACACAAGCAAACGGTCAGCAGCTTTGCACAGGGATCCTAGACCTTGGGACTGCATCGCTGGGTCAGTTCCTCCGACCGCGGCCCACAGCCCCTCAGGTGCCGATCAGAATCAGCTCTGGGGGCACCTGGGTGGCTCAGTCGTTAAGCGTCTGCCTTCGGCTCAGGGCGTGATCCTGGCGTTCTGGGATCGAGCCCCACGTCAGGCTCCTCTGCTGGGAGCCTGCTTCTTCCTCTCCCACTCCCCCTGCCTGTGTTCCCTCTCTCGCTGGCTGTCTCTCTGTCAAATAAATAAATAAATAATCTAAAAAAAAAAAAAAAAAAGAATCAGCTCTGGCGTGCTTGCTCCATTTAGGGTAGTTTCACAGCAAACCCTCCACTGCTTACAGATTGGCACTGCGGCCGTTATTTATACGGTGTCTCTCTGTGCACATCCGTCCACTAAAGATGTAAATTGGTACTGGTGTTATTACAGCACCTGACAGCTGACAAGACGCATTCCCACTTACCAGCTTCTCTGAAATCTTTGGATGGGAGCCAGGAGCTTAAACATTTTTTGTTCCGAAGTGACTGTGCAAGTGCTCGAGCTGTGCTTGTAGTCAAGGTGACATTTGTCTTCCACCTTTTCCTGCCTGTGCTGTCACATCCATCGTCCTCTGCTGTGACCTCATTTCTCCAGCAAATCCGGGAAAGACCAGCACAGCCTCCCCGGCTTTTCCAGCTTTGTACCAGGGCAAAGCTTGCTGGTGAGGCCTGTGTGGTGGGGGTGGTGGGGTGGTGTGGTGAGTGCCCTCGCACAATCCCAGAGGACGTGGGGAGGAGCTACAGGAGAGGCCTCCCCCTGGCTGCCTGGGTGGTACACGGGAGGCTGGGAAGGGAACTAGGCAAAGTGAGTGTGTTGGGTCCTTTGTAATGGGCACACATGTTGGGGGAGCTGGGCACTCACAGGACTGTCCCATGGGGCTGAGCCAGAGCCGTTGCTGCTGACCCCTGGGGCTTTGACTGTCCTCAGTAGGCAAGGAAGCATCTATGTAGAGAGTACTGGGGCACATGGAAAAAAAACCTGCCCAGGACTTGCTAAATACCCAGAAAGCATTTGCCACTCGAATGGTACAAGTGCATTTGGGAGTTGGGGGCATGGCCCCAGAAGGTGGTCCAGACACCCGTTTCTTGCTGTGTTCTGTCCCCGCAGTACCCCGAGTCTTTGCCCTTTCACCAGACGTCATGTGAGTCTCCTTTAGGCTGGCGCTATTTGTCCCTTCTCTGGGGCCCTAGGGGACCACGGCATCCACAGTCATGGGGAAGTTTGTTTATTTTTGGTCTTGTCTCTTTCTAGTAAGTGGCATTCCCAAAGAAACAGAAAGGAGCGTAGTTGGGGGGGGGGCATATGTGCTCCCCCTGCCTTCATTTCCCCTGCACCACGTGCTCCCCTTAGGCTTGCAGAGCCGATGGGTGGGGAAGGTGTGCACCGTGGGCCTGGGCTCGGGCTGGACCTTGGTGCCTGAGAAGGGCCACAGTTGGCCAGGTCGCTAGGGCAGCTGGGTCTTCCGAGCCTCCCTGCGGTTTACACAAAACCTAGAATGGGGGCGGGGGGTTGGGGGGAAGAAACAGAAAATTGAAGTGCAGGACGTTGGGTAGATACGTAGGGTCAAAAAGAAATGTGAGTGACTAAGAAGCATCTAATATCAGGGGAGGGATGGCCTCAGGTCTGGAAATGCAGCTTCTGTTTCTACCTCAGAGCAAATCCCAGAATGAAGCATTTGGACACAGGCCTCTTTTTTTGGAGCTTTCTTAGCTTGGTACTTTGGAGAAGCCTATGATGAATCACAGAGGTGCTTCTCTCTTCTAAGTCGTTTTATACCTAGAAGGCCCTTGGGAAGGAAAAGGGGAGCAGTGAGCCCTGAGTGAGAACATTCTCCACCTCAGACCTGAGAAGCAGTTTCCGCAGTGGAAGAAAGACACCCCAGCAGGACAGGCATCTTCTGTTCTGCTTATTATTCCCCAAATAGCTGTGTGCCTCAAATCACTGACTGGGCAGGGGTTTCCTCACTCAGCTGAGGGAACAGCTTGGAACTTCAGGCTGTGTCCTGAGGCTCCTACCAGCTGAATGGTGGTTCTGTGGCTGCCGGACTCTGCTGTGCCCCAGGCGGCGCTGTCTGTTTCGCTGCTCTTGAGGCTTGGGACCTCCTGGGTTAGACAGAGTGTGCCTTATTCTCTGACCTGTGCACCTGCGGGCAGCTTTGGGAACCCAGAGAGGGAGAAAGGAGGGCTCTGTTGCCTCCTGTTCACCAGCTCTACACCAGTCACAGCTTTAAAACAGGCATGCACTCCTTATTTATGGGCCAAGTTTCTTGTTTGGATGACCAAATATTTTTGTTTGCCTGGGACAGTTCCAGTTTATTCCTATTGTTTCGGCATTAAGAATCATTTACCTTCTTTCTGTCTCAAAAGTGTCCTAGTTCAGAAGCTCAATTATACAGTTGGTCCCCCACCCTGTGACCAGGGTATCTCTGTGATGACCACCCCTGGAAATGATGCAAGGAATTAAATGTAGCAAGGAATTAAACATTTTTTTGTGGGGGAGGGATGCCCGGGCGGCTCGGTTGGTTAAGCATCTGCCTTTGGCTCAGGTCATGATCTCACGGTCCTGGGATCGAGTCCAGCATCAGGCTCCCTGCTCAGCAGGGAGTCTGCTTCTCCCTCTGCTGCTCCCCCTGCTTATGCACGCTTTCACTCTCTGTCTCTCTGACCAATAAATAAATAAAATGTTAAAATTTTTTTTTTTTTTAAGATTTTATTTATCTATTTGACAGAGATAGAGACAGCCAGCGAGAGAGGGAACACAAGCAGGGGGAGCGGAAGAAGCAGGCTCATAGCTGAAGAGCCTGATGTGGGGCTCGATCCCATAACACCGGGATCACACCCTGAGCCGAAGGCAGGCGCTTAACCACTGTGCCACCCAGGCGCCCCTAAATTTTTTTTTTTTTTTGGATGGGAAATCCTGGTCAAATGCACACAGGATTAGTAGATACTTAATTTGGTGTCTCCTCAGATTTTTGTGAAAACCTGATTCCCCTCCTGAGGCAGCAGAACCTCTTATAAAGAACGGAGAAGAACCTCTGAACACTGTCGATGAGCCAAAGAGTCATGAACTGTAGGTTTTAAACATGTCATTTGACCAAATCTTTTCCCGAAATGACTTACTTCTTTTTTGGAGAACTTTTCTCCCCCTGATTGTAATATATATATTTATTATATGCAACTTAGGAAATCGTGAAAAGCACGTGAAGAGGGTAGATGTCACCCATCCCCTCAGCACCCGGAAACAGCTGCTGCTAACATTTTGGTGTATTTCTCTCCTCTGCATCATCGATATGCGTAATTTTGCAAAGTGATTTCTTTCCAGTGAACCTCATATTGTAGGCATTTTCCATCCCTAAAATTACTTTGCAGTGTTCCTAATCCTAGGCCTTTTAAGAGCAGAGATTTTTACTTGTTTCACCATATCAAATTAATATTATCTTAAATATCGGTACTTACCATTCAAGACTTTCAGTGGCACCTGTCTGTTAGTACTCCTTAGGGACAGTGTTTGGGGTGAACTTGTTCAAGAACATTCTTTGCATGTTCAGGAGAAGAAATCGTGAGACCCAGAGAGCAGCTTTGCCTGCTCAGGCCTCATGTGAGGTCTGCGTGTTCACGTGGACCTTTTCTGAGCACCATCTGTGCTGGAGGCATTGGACAGTGACGACCTTGCCTCGGCTCCTTCTGGCAGAGTCAGCTTCCTCTCTGATATAATTCGTATTTTGTGAGCTAGACTCCCCAGGATCAAATTCCAGCTCTGCCGTTGACCTGTTGGTGCATTACTTGAACTGTTCTGCCTCCTGATCAACAAATGGGTTATAATGAGAGTGTTTCCCTCACAGGGTTTTTAGCGGATTCACGGAGTTAGTAGGTGTAAAAGCGCCTAGATGGGTGCTTGGCTTGGGCAGGTGTCCAATGACTGTTGGCCGTGGAGGTTGTTGGTAGTCCTAAGACAGAGGTGTGTGCAGCTAATTCCAGTTGCACTGGTAAGGCTGTGGACTTGAAGGTGGTGAGTTTGCTGTTTATGGCTCTTTATTCATTTGGGTGTCTGATAAATGTTAGACTGAGCTCTGTGATGTGTTAGGCACGATGTTAGCCGATGAACAGACATGAGCGTGGTCCATGCCTGGCACGGGCTTGCAGTGGGGAGGGCGGCAGACAGGGCACACTCATGGGTAATTAGCATGCTATGCTCAATCATAGTTCAGACAGGGAGGGCCATGAAGGTCAAAGCTGGACTGGGCTGGGGAGGCTTCAGGGAGAAGATGGGCTGTAGCTGGGCCAGAAGGATGGGTAGAAAAAGCATGAATTTTGCCTGCAATGCACCTTCTGCCTTTAGAGGGATCAGCTAAGAAAACACTAATGGGATAAGAGCTCAGGTGTGCCTGTCCCTGCCACCAGTTCCCAGAGGCACTGGGCTCACAGCTTCCTCAGGGATATCCCAGCCAGGGGCCCAAGGCCAGCCAAGGGGTCAGGGTCCACCCTAGGCCATGGGATAGCATGCAGATGTGCTGGCCACCGTGCTTGAGTGTGTCAGATTTTCTGGGGCTCTCTTTTTTAAAAGATTCTTTTGAGTATAGTTGACACACAATGTTATGTTCATTTCAGGTTGACACCATAGTAATGCAGCCTCTCTATGTGTTATGCAATGTTCACAACAAGTGTACCTGCCATCTGTCCCCATACAGCCCTATTACACTCGCATCAACAACCTTCCCTATGCTGTGTTCTGGGGCTGTCTTTGAGTTTAGCAACTTCACCTGGGACTCTCGTGCCGATGTGTTCACTGTAGGCCTGGGTTACGGTCGATTTAAGCAAGGTCGCCAGGTGACGTCTGCCTGTGCAGGCGGCAGTTGCCCTCTGAGAGGGGAGATCTTTTTCCTTGGGTCATTAGTGTTTCTATATTGGATTTCAAGACAGAGAAAGGAAGTATGATGATTTAGAAAGATTTTTGCCAGTACTGCAATGGAAATTGAGATTAACTGGTCCAAGTGGGCCTCATGGAGACCCAGCGAAGTAAAGTGATTTACCCAAGTTTATACAAAACGTTAGTGTGGGGAGTCTGCACTGGAAGCTGGAGGCGTCTCCACCAAAATGTGCTGCCTTTTGCTACCAAAGCCTTTGTTTTCCTGATGTTGCAAGATCCACATCTGAGGACAGGGGCCCCAGAGAACTTGGTGATTCTGAAAATAGGTTGCTAGACCAGCTTGCTTAAGGTCAGCTGGGTCTCGGACATGACCGTGTTGAACTTGCTGACTTCAGTCGGAACTTGAGCGAGTTTGGAGGGCGGGAAGCATGTTGGGCCTCGGGGATGTCTAAGCACCATCTGAGAAAGAGTCCTCAGAGTGCACCACCGTGAATAACCAAGGAGACAAATCAAAACGCCCACCCTAGCCGTACCCTCACATCCTTTGAACCGGTGGTTCTTAAGTGTGATCTGCAGAACAGCATCAACATCACTAGGAAACTTACTTTTTTTTTAGATATGTATTTATTTTTATTTATTTATTTATAGCACCAGAGCTGGGGGAGGGGCAGAAGGAGAGGGAGAGAGAAGCTCCAGCAGATTCCCCACCGCGTGTGGCGCAGGACTTGGGCCCCATCTCGTGACCCTGAGATCATGACCTTAGCCGAAATCGAGAGTCGGCCGGTTAACCGACTGAGCCACCCAGGCGCTCCCCGCTTGGGAATGTTTTGTGTTCCCAAATGGGAATACGAATTCTTGGGTCCCGTCCTGTTGCTACCGAATCAGCCACTGGCTCAGCAGTCTGCATTTTAAACAAGTCCTCCAGGTGATTCTGATGACACAACATTCGAGGTATCTCTCAAACTCTTAAGTATCTCTTGGAGCCAGGGGGGAGCTCATGGCTTTTCAGACCCACTCCCCACCTTTTTCCTTCCAAGAGACCATTCCACGCCCACCTTACCATGTGCGCGAACACTGGGGGGTGGAAGGGAGAGGAAGGGAGGAAACCCAGTGACCCCGCGGCAGGACACACTGTTTGCCTTGGCAGGTTTGCCGGGACTTGGAGCCAAGATTCAATCAATCCTAATGATTGACTGCATTTAAGCAATTCTCCTGTTCTCCTCTGCCTCCTGCTTGGGGATGGGGAGCAGGGAGCCGGTGCTTACTGGGAGGAGGAAGGGCCAAAGCTCCTCTTTGTCCCACTCTGAGGCCCTTGGCCCTGCTGCCAGGGCTGCCAGTGCACATGTCTTCCCAAAGAAAACCACACCAGGCAGCTCTTTGCTCTCAAAGTGGGGTTTTCATTTTGCACCATTAGCTTAAATCAGTGGGGATTTAATGCGATCCATGAAATCAAGCAATTAGGCGGCGGGATTCCGGAGGGCTGATACGGCTGCTGCTGAGCTGTGTGTGTGAATTTCTGTGAGGGTGTTGGGGAGGGGGTGTCTGTAAAGTGGTAGCCTCCTCTCTTCTGCCTGACATCTCCCCCCAACCTTCCCAAGACGTCTGGGGCCCAGAAAACAAGGCAACCTCAATGAAATAATTGGCCCCAAGTAAGTCACTCAGGAGCCCTTTCTGCTGTTTTTTGTAAATGAGAGAAAAAGAAAGCTGCTTTCAGTTGATTCGTGTTCTTTGTTTTTTCGCAACGTAGGTCATGTAGTTAGTAAACGCGCCTAAGTATTCAGCATGCGGTTTGTGGTCAGGGGATTGAGTCTGAGTTGTTGTGAGCAAATGCAAGCTTCTTTCTTTGCTAAACGAATGAATGATGCCAAACACCGACTCCTGCTGGGAGCGGAGAGGTCTGTTAAGCTGCCTTTGCAGGGCCTCCGGCAGTAGGACTCATCTGGGCCCCGATGCCTCAAAGCCAGCTTGCCCTGGTGTCAGACCCTCCGCTGCACGTCGGAAGGACGCTGTGGTTTCTCACAGCCAAATCCTGACGCAGCGCTCTTACCAAATCTTGTTTGCACTGTTGGATTTGGGGATGGCCCTTGCTGCCTCAGGGTCGCCCACCCAGGGGATTTGTGAAAATGGGTCCAGGAAGTAGAAATCACGTCCTCTCTGTCATGAGTGCTTAGCTAGGTCTTGATATCTTTCTTGAACGGGCTTTTTCGTCTGGAGGAGGGGTGTCAGCCAAGGCGATGGGGCTGATGCATGGGCTGCCCACCTATGTGCCTTCCTGATCCACGGCGCTGGGAACAGGTCACTTTGTAAAGAGTTTTCCAGTCTTATCTCCCTGTTCCTCAAATCATCTGTTTGGGATCCTCAGCCCTCTCTGCAGGAGAAAGTAATTGAGGACAAAAAGCAAGTTACTAGGGGTCCGAATGTGGTCTGGTATCTGTTCCAGGATGATTTTTCATTGCCTAGTTGTCCCCCGAATCTGCCAGGACCCCATTCACCCCTGGCTTTCTTGCTCTGTGCTCGGAGGAGCTCTGGAACAGAGCAGAGAGCTCTGCGTGGAGCGGCAGGGAGGAGAATTCTTACTGAAATCCCTGAAGAAGCCCTACCACCAAGCGTCACTCGACTGAAGTGCAAAGGACCTGGACATGTAATTTTTTGGCTGATCTTACTGTTGTCATTTATTTGTAGTTTATATACATGTAAGTTCTTTACTAGGCTATAAAATTTCTTAAAACTTAAAGTTTTTGAATCAAAATAAATGCAGTTTAAAAAGTCATAGTGTAAAATTTCTAACAAAAACCTGCAGTCCTCTCTGTGGTGCCTTCCCACCACTAATTCCCACAACCCACAGGTAATGTTTTCTAACTAATTAGCTATTTCTTTTGATATTTAGCAAAATGGAGTCAATTAATTTTTAAAAAATATTTTATTTATTTGAGAGAGATTGAGAGAGAAAGAGAGAGAGCATGAGCTGGGGGGAGGGGCAGAGGGAGAGGGAGAAGCAGACTCCCTGCTGAGCAGGGAGCCTGACTCGGGGCTCGATCCCAGGACCCTGCGATCATGACCTGAGCCGAAGGCAGATGCTTAACCGACTGAGCCAGCCAGGTGCCCCAAATAACAATTTTTAATTCTAATTTTTAGTTATTACTTACTGATTTTGTATTATTGAAGATAAAGTTTTATCTGTCGTTATGTGTCCACTTCTTCCCATTCTTTACAATATAATTCTGTCACACTCTTGGTGAAATGACTCCTCAATATTTGATTTATTACAGTGAATATATGTGATTCGCAGCTGAGCCATGTAGTGTACTGCATTTGTATTCCCTCTCTTATATACCTTTTCGTTTTCCTTTGAGATAGCAGTTGTCTCATTCTCTGTTCCCAGTTCCTTATGTTTATGCTAGGAATTCAGCCTGGAACTTTTCTGTAGGTATACAGCAGGTAATCTGCCCGAACCCTCTTTCCTCCACTTCTAGCGTGGACTGATTGAACTTTAGGCCTGCCACACAGTTGTACTGGAAAAATCATTTGAAGACTTCTGTTGCTTTTGTCATATGTTCTATCTTTGGTTTCCTGATTCTCGTGCCTTATTTTGCATTTTTGTAGAACTCATAATGGAGTAGTTTCCTAAGAAAAGACATGTGGAAGACAACTTTTTTCTAACTGCTGAAGATGTCTTTATTTTACACTCAGACACTGATTGATGGCTTGGCTCAGGATTGAAGTTGGGAATTTTAAAGGCATTGATCCATTGTCCTCCAGCTTCTAGTGTTGCACTTGACAAATCTAATACTATTCTGCTTGCCTGATCCTCTGTACTAGGTGTATACTCTCTTTTCCTCTAGAGGACTTTAAAAGTTCTCTTTATGTTGGTGTTTCTAAATTTCATGATTGGTTGAGCTGAGAACTGTTTAATCCAAGAACTTATGCTTATTTCTGGAAATTTTCTTGTATGATTTCTTTGGTATTTCTCCCATCCATTTTCTTGGTTCTCTCTTGTTCAGATGTGGATGCTCCTGGCTGACCCCACGTGGCATTCTTCTGTCTCCTGTTTCTCATCTCTTTGTCATTTGGGTCTGCTTCCTAGGAAACTGTTTGCAGCCTTCTCTTAAAACACTTATCTAGCATTCTTACATTTTAAATATCCAAATACTCTTTTTGTTCTCTGAACATTTCTTCTAATAGCTTTCCATTCTGGTTTTATGTATACAACATCTTCTCTAATATCTTTGTAAAAAGTTTTCTTGTGTTCCCCACGTGGTCTCTGTTATTTCTGAATTCTCTTTCTACTTGTTTCTTTTGTGCGTTTTGGTCTCTGTGGTTCACACTTTGAGGCTTTGTTTAAATGCTTGCTGATCCTTGGCTGGCCACTCGAATTGAAGAGTGAAGCACTAAATTGGAAACTCTGTGTGTGAACGCATGGCCTGTAACTTATTAGGGCCTCGGCTTAGAGCTTTGCTGGTGGGGTAACTGTAAGTCTTTTCTTTAGGGCTACTAGTTTCTTTAGATAGAAACCCATCACTCCTCTCTGGGGGATATAAATGCAGTGTTCTGAGACCTGAGGGACTCACTATTTGGTGTACAGACTGTCACTGAATCCCGTGGAGGGAATCCAACCCATCACCACCCCGCCCTTCTTTGCATCTGGTGCACTTAAGCCCAGAGTCTGTCTGGTTCAAACCTTCTATGAAGAATAAACCTCTTGGCTGTTGCTGGAGGTGGTGGGGGCTCTTACCAGATTTATGGCTCAGGGCTAGTGGATCTGAGTGTCTTTCTACAGACTTTTAGCCAATTCTTATATTTAGTACAACCTTTGTAATAGAGTTCAGAAATACCCAGTGTCCCCAACTCATGACCATTTCTGGGTCCTGCACTGTGGGTTGGCTTGTTTCTTGCAGGCATCCCTATCCATAAGCTGCTAGGTTTCAGCTTTTCTTCTCCCTGTCAAGCCAGGGTTCACCATCCATTTGCTTTCTATTATCCTGCATGCTGATATATTCTTGTTTTCTTACATATGTTTATAACTTTGTTTTTTTACTATGATTTTAAACTGCAGAATGGAGTGGGAATGATTGTGTGCACTCAATCTAATGTGTTTGGCTAGAAGTAGCCAGTGGTAACTCTTCACAAACATTCCAGAAGCTTGATGGTTGCCAGTATGGCATACCTTTTCCTTTCACTTCCCAATGTTTTTTAGCCTCCCAGAATTCACCTTCAGCCCTCCCACAGGCCATCAGCGACCCCCAAATCACCAAGTTGAATGATCTTGTCTCACACTCATGCTTCAACTCTGCAGCATTTGGGATGGAGGAGAATTTCCTCTATTTGAAATGCCCTCCCTCTGTGCTTTCTGAGATACTTGGCTGCCGGGTTTTCCACCTGTGCCTCTGATGACTTTCACAATAACCCTTCCTCTCTCCCCAGTGATGGTGCTCCTTGAGGGCCCTCATTCTCTCTTTTCTCTGTACTTGACTTCACTGTCATCAGCTGAGTCACAAATCTGATCACTAAGTTAGCTTTCCCACCTTTCACGTTGGATCCTTCTTGCACTCTGGCTGGGCAATTCCACATTGTTGGTCATATGAATGGCCGGTTGTTGGCCAAGGGTTGGCATACATCCAAGTGCCCTGTCTAGGTAATTGGACACATGGTGGCACCATTAGTATAAGACGGTCAGGAGGAAGAGATGGTTTTGAAGAGAGTGTGGGTTTGTATTGGGTGTAATGAGTTTCCTGTTCTCATTTTAGCCTCAGAACTATGGCCAAGCCTCATAGGGAGGCTACCAAGGAAGTATCATTTCTAAGCAAAAAATGTAATTTCAGGTGACTAAAGTGTAGCTAAACTTTAAGGGTCTACCTGAAGATAAGGGGTTACTTACTTTAAGATTGACAAGAAAGACCCAGACAACCCCTCATCGCAACCTTAACTTGGGCTTTCCAGGTTTCTGGGTCTCTGAATTCTTGCTGACAGTGACCAGCACAGTGAGAGGTGGGAGTAATGTTCATCGCTCAGAAGATGTTAGGTTGCTGCTAAAAAAACCTGAAGTGTATGTTTGTTTTGTTTTAGTTCAGGATCCAGGTGTTACAGGTAGCCGAGATCAAGGGCCCAAGATACTTGTAGCATTTTCTCCCAGGATGAGAAGGACACATGAAGAAGGAGAAGACCGAGCACAGGGTGGGGGATAGTGCCAGAGAGGAGATCTGCTGGCTCCCCAGTACTGCCCAGCATGGGCCCTCTGGATGGTAGTGCTGCCAGACAGGCTGCACTCTACACTTTACAGATGGAAGACTGAGACTCAGGGAGCCCAAAACCAGATTTTGTGGTCACACAGTTAGAACCCAAGACCCAGGACTCAGTCCAGTGTCCCAGCTGCCGCCTCCTGGGGCTTCTCCTGCCTGCCCACACCACCATTTGCATTGCAAACTGTGAACACAGTCTATGGACAAATCTCTGGGGTCCAGGCCCTGTCTGCATGGTGGAGGCCGGGTGGGGGAAGAGGAAGTGGTGATCAGTTCCAGGCTGCTCCTGGGCCAGCACCCACCCCCTGTCCCAGAAGCCTCTGGATGTGGTATGGTGGGGGGCTGTGCACATATCCACAAGGCACAAAGAAATCAACCTTGGACGGCTAATCGCCTATCCAAACATTGTTGGTAATCTGCATCCCTAAAATAAACCCTTAAAAGATGGAAAGATGTTAGTAATTTCTGGCCATATGTGCCTCCTCCTTCCTTACTCTCCCCACCTCAAAAAAGAAACTGAGCCAAATGGCAAGAAATAAAGAGCCTAATGCATAACACATTTCCATCATTTGATTTCCCCTCTCCCCTCGCTGTCCCCCCACCTATGTAAACTAAATTCCTTTACACGGTCATGGCAAAGGAACATTAATTTTTGATTTGAGTTGTGATTAAAAGCAACACAATCAAAAGAGTGAAATAGTTTCCACTGAAGCAATATCATTTTAAACCCAGTCATGGTGTAGTAGGAAAGAGTGTGGTCTTTGGGGTTAAGTATGGGTTTTAATTCTGATTCTATCTCTTACATACTGTGGCTTCGGGTTGTCATTACTTAACCTGAGTTCTTCTCCTTGATTGTAATAAATAATAACGGTGCCTTCTTAACATGCTTGCTGTGAGCATTAAATCTGGAGCCTTGCACAGAGCAGCCTATCCTGTAGAGTCTGGCTCCCTTCTCTGCAGCAAAGAGGGTGCCCGCATGGGGTGCCTGGGTGGCACAGTTGCTTAAGTGTCTGACTCTTAGTTTCGGCTCAGGCCCCTATCTCAGGATCGTGAGATCGAGCCCCGTGTCAGGCTCGCACTCAGTGTGGAGTCTGCTTATGACTCTCACTCCCTCTGCCCCTCCCCCCGCCTCGTGCTCGCACGCGCTCTCTCTCTTTATGTCGCAAATAAATAAAGATAAAAAAAATTAAAGAGGGTGCTCACATTGTCAGTTGGGGGATGCACTCATCTCACCTGGTGATGTAATCGATTGCTTCTATAGCAACGATTGGTTCCCAGCCTTGGACTTTGGGAAGTAGCTTGGGATTCATCTAATGCTGTGGGGCCCCTTTATTTAAAGGGTCTTGTGAAAGGAGTAGAATTGTTCTTAATGCTTACCTTCCTGCAGTATTCTTTCCTGCCTTCCTCTGATATGTGGTTTCTCCCAGTCCTGTCTTCTCCGTTTTGCAGAGGGGAGGCAGAGATGGAGACTTGATTTTGCCTAGGCCTGCAGTGAGTCTGCTCGTGCTGGTCCCTTATTTAACCCCACTGAGAACTCTCATCCAGTGAGCCACAGACCAGAACAGCTGAAGTCTTTTCCCAAGTGAACCACCAGGCACAAAGTTTGTGAGCCAACAAGGGAAGCTAAACCAGGTGTCAGCCTGTGGAGGCACATCTGGGGTGAAGCCCTGGACGGGTGGTTTCTGTTGCTTTCTGTTTGCCACACTCCCGCCTGCTGGTCCCCACTACCCTCTGTCCAGAGTGGGGGTGGGAACTAGGCATAATCAGAAGCACTGGGTAGTGGCTGGTTTGGGTGGGGGAGAGCCGAAAGAAAGGAGCTCTTTGGGAGGCTGTGCTCAGCTCACTCCCATGTGTGCTGGGAAGCCTGGACCAGCCTGAAAGGTCAAGGTTAATCCTCCTCGAGAGCCTTCTGCTCCTTAGTGCCCAGTTCCTGAACTTTCTGCTGCCCTTGGGAGGGAGGCATTTCTTAAGGGATCCCAGGCCTAGGGTATTATATGAGATTAAGTAGACTGCAAAATCTGGAACTCTTTTTGTAAGAAAGAGAAAGCAGTGGGAGCGTTTAATTTACTGACTTTGACACATTCATTAAAGGTTTGTTCCCAGGATGGTCCCCCCTCCTTCCTATTCTCGGGTTAGCCAAGGGTGTGTTTTCTAATCAACTAAATACTAAATAATAAAGACTTTGCAAATGCAGTTTTTCCTTTGCCAGAGCAGTCTCTTTCAAGCAGGAGAAACTCTTCTAGAGTTTCGTAAATGAAGTCATTTTGAAATGTGGGTGAAACCAGGAAGTGACTCTGAGCTCGTCCCCCTTATTTTCTTGATCTATGTAGCCGGTCCTCTAAATATGAGGTTCATTATAAGGAATTTTGCAGCCATAGAGTCAGGGTGGACTGCACAGTGATTCAAAGTGCACCTTTAAGACATGGGTTTAAGTTGAGGATTAGTGACTTTGGCCAAGTAAACTTAACCCCCTATGCCACAGCTTTCTCATCTATTAAATGGGAAAAATAATTATACCTTCCTCACAGAGTTGTTAGGTTTAATTGAGGAAATTCATGGAAAATACATAGCACACTTCCTGGCATGCCATATGCTCTCCTAATTGTTAGCCAGTGCTATTCTGTTCAGAATCAAGCTTTTCCTCGTGGAGTGTGGGTGGGAGCTTTGAGTTATTAAAAAGAGGGGGGCTTGCTAATTTTGAATTTAGAAGAATTCAGAGGATGCACAAATTATCTGGTGACTAGCATCTGGAGAATGATTATCCTCTCCTTTGGACCTATCTGGGCTGGAGAGCCTGAGACTTGATGGTCACGGTGATGCTGGGTTTTTAGTGCATTTACATCTTATAGAATGCCTCCACGCGAACGGAATCATCTTCACTGACAGACCTTATGTAGCCATCACTACGTTGCCTGCCCATACGTTCCCATGAAAATAATGTTAACTCGGGGTCCGTAGAGACAAAGAGAAGGGAAGGCCGCCTGGGTGGACGGGCCGTGTCTCTCCCCACAGAGAGCTGTGCCCACGTCCTGTGTTAGACTCCAGGAATCATCACTTGGATTTCTCTGTCAAGGCTTCACTAGGACTTGCTCAAATCTGTTAAAAACTCAAAGCAGAGTTTGATTCTGTGTGGGTCTACCAAGTGGAAAGAACATTGGTGGCACCCGTTAGTGGTTGCTTTGTGGTTGACAGAACATTAGCAATACCTGCTGCCAAAACTCCCTACAGGCACAGTGGTGGGGACGGTGATTTCTCCAGTGCGGAAGTTGGACATTGATTTTTGATGTACTTAAGCACGACTGTTTGATGCACTGTTTAAATTTCCCCATTGTTGCATGTGCACACATAGATTTTGTCGGTCTGCTTTATAGGACCCAACTTTCAAGGAACTTTAGGTCCTTTGGATGTGAAACATCTAAACCAATGGCTTTCTCTTTAAAAGCAAAAAACAAAAAACAAAGCAATACTTAGGGTGAGTTTTTTCTTTGAATCCTGAGGTCTATAGTGATAGAGTATATGGATTATATTCAAGTATATGATCCCCTTCTTTTCTTAAAGCATTGTATGATATTTTGAGTCACTGAATTTTAAAAAAAGAAATATGATTTGGTTCTTTTTTTTTTTTTTAAAGATTTTATTTATTTATTGAGAGGGAGAGAGAGGGAGAGCATAGAGGGAGAAGCAGACTCCCTGCTGGGCAGAGAGTCCAACTCGGGCTCAATCCCAGGACTCTGAGACCATGACCTGAGCTGAAGGCAGACGTTTAACTGACGGAGTTACCCAGGTGCCCCTATGATTTGGTTCTGAAAATGTATTTGAGAATCTCATGGCCTCCCAGGTCAACTATTGAGTTACCATTAGACCCCAGAGAACTAGGGGGCAGAATCAGAACATACAGATGAACTGGGACCTTCACGTTCATCTGTGAAACTCCCTCTTTCTTTGACTTGTAGGTTGCCTTTCATTTCGGCCTCCTCTTGAGCCGTAAGTTTGGGTTACTGTTTTAGATGGAAAACTGTGTTCTAAAATCCTTTTTCTCCCTCCTTCTCTTCTCTTCCCCTCTTTGCCTACACCATCTCTAGCACTGAGGATGAAAATCAAAGAAGTGAAAAAAGAAAATGGTGACAAAAAGATTGTCCCCAAGAAGAAGAAGCCCCTGAAATTGGGACCCATCAAGAAGAAGGAACTGAAGAAGCTTGTCCTGTACCTGAAGAATGGGGCCGACTGCCCATGCCACCAGCTGGACAACCTCAGCCACCATTTCCTCATCATGGGCCGGAAGGTGAAGAGCCAGTACTTGCTGACGGCAATCCACAAGTGGGACAAGAAAAACAAGGAATTCAAAAACTTCATGAAGAAAATGAAAAATCACGAATGTCCCACTTTTCAATCGGTCTTTAAGTGATTCTCCCTGGGTGTGTTGGGGAGGGAGCCGTGGGTTGGGGTGAGGGGTGGGGCTGAGCAGACAACCCTGGAAGCTGGAGGTTCACACTCGGTGCTCCTTCGGTTGGCAGAGGACATTGTAATCCAGCTGGCTTTGCTCTGACAGCATCCCACGCCTCCCCTCCATAGCCACGCTTCAGACTCAGTGCAGCCAGTATTTAAAGCCGCATGCCCAGGTAAGGAAACACATTTAGATTAGGAAGTCTTTTAGGATCTACACTGTGGAACAGCACATCACTGAGTTAAAGCAGGTGCAAACCATTTCAACCAGAGACAGCCACTAAAAAAGAAAATTTTGCCATTAAAAAAACAAACAAAAACAAAAATGAGATTGGGCAAAAAGTGAGAGACAGCAACAAAAACTCAGTTCTGCAGCTTTCTTTGTTTTGTTACAAGTTGCTTATGGATTTATCAGCTAATCTAGGTAAGATGCGTTACTTTCAGTTCCAGAGTAACTTATCTTTCTGTCTGCCTTAGACAGAAACACACAACCACACTTAGAACTTGAGATCAATTCCAGAAAGTCAGTGCAGGAGGAAAAAGCACAAGGACAGTATGTAATAGTGAAAACACAGGGAGGTCACTCCTGCTCTGCCTTTTCACGTGCTTGTCTTTTGACATGAATCAGCTAGTCTCAGATGCCGTGTAAATGGCAGTTAACATGGGCCTCCGTGCGTGATCTAAACTCCACATGTGTGGAGGGCTGCACATGCCTGCCTTTGTGTGAGGAAAAGGAAAGACTGTGAGCACCAAACCCACGGCATGAGATAGACGATGATTTTCAGACAGAGAAGGCAATGGTTAGTGGTTTTCAAAAAACATAGTTAAAGAAGAAAACAAAGAAAAAAAATTAGGAACAGCCCAGCAAATTGCTAGTCCGTGTGAATTGTAATTGGGTGAAGAGCTTAGTGTTCTAATTTCATCTGTCCTCTCATTTCACTTCTGCTTTTTTTTTTCTCAGAACAACAACAAAAACCCTATTTACTTTCCAACATTAAAAAAAAAAAAAGTCCACATTGATATTTGAGAGGCATTGAGGGTCTTTTGGTGCGTTTGAGGCTATTTCCAGCGGGGCAGCTCTCTCACTGGGCATCTGGGGTGGCAGGTGGATTTGCCTGATAGCGTAACCACGTGACCCTCTTTTCTGAGGTGTTCTGGATTGCCCTGGCCCCAGCCTGGTGCCAGTCAGAATTCACAGTGCTTTCCGTGCTTTCCTTTCCTGCGAAGAAGTGGATTCCTTTCAACCTGATTGCCTGTAGATCAAAGAAATTCAGAATAACCAGCCTGTCTGTCCTCTGCACTTAAAAAAAAAAAAAATTTTTTTTTTAAATTTCTACAGAGGGCAAGTGAAGCCCAAAGTGTCCCCATCCAAGAAGTGAGTTTCAAAGGCAACACATCTCTGCAGGTTTTCCTGAGTACCCTGAGATGCATCTTAAAACCCTTGCGTTTGATAAGCAATGTATATAAACTCATTCACATAGGCAACTTTACTCCTCCTGTTAGGCGTGTAAGAAGTCACTCTAAGCTATTAACATTAATTTGCTCCTCAAGCCCGATTCTTCATTCTCTGTAACACCTGAAGGTGGTGAATTAGTGGTTCTCCTTCTGGGCGAATGCTTATACCCAATCCAAAAGCTGCAGTGATGATGGGAAGTGTCACCCCCGTGGCCCCTGGACTGACACAGAAACAGCAGAAGATTCTGTTAATTTTTGAAGACTCCAGTCTGCAAATCAGCATGCCAACTTCATTACCTACCTGAGGGTTATTCTGATATAATTAACCTCTCACAATTAGTGATCCTATTATTTTAACACTTTTCTTTTTTTTGGTTGCCTCTGACCTTTAATCATAAAGTGTTGGGGATCTTAAGTGATTTGCCTGTAATTTTGGGTGATTTTTTAAAAAATATGTGTATATGTATTAGTTAATTAGAAATATTCTACTTTCCTATTGTTAACTGAAATTCCGAATGATTTCATGAATGCATGGATCTGGGCCTTCGTTGGGTTGCTTGGGTTGATGAACTCAAGAGTTCAGTGCTCACATGTATCTGCTCATTTTGACAGAGAGCGTCATGCAACAGGCCTCTGTCCAAAGCAGGGCCTTAGGAAGGGGTTTGTGTGGGGTATTCGCAGTTACCGCAGAGAGACTGCGGAAGAATGGGTGGTCGTGCTGCTCAAGGCTCTAAGTGGGAATTCTCAGGTAGGAAGTGACGTTTGCAGCATGTGTTCAAAGTAAATCGGAAGTGTGAATTGCCGCTGCAGGTTTCACCCCAAGCAGACAGTCCCAGGACTGTGAGTTTCACTAAGGATTTGAGAGACACACTATCTTTGTCTATAACACATCAGCAATTTGAGGGCACAAAGGGAGGCTATGGACGCAAAGCTGCATTTCAATCACAAACCTTTGTCTTTCTCAACAAAGGGTATGACAAAACCAATGTGTAGACTATCAGCTTGGTCATCGGTTTCCAAAAGAGGAGGTCTGTATGTAATTTGGTATTGTGGCTAGTTCATAAGTCCTATTTGCTAAGGTCAAAAATCATTCTGGGTAGAATCCTTCGAAGTCATTGGCTAAACTCCGCTCAGTCTTTGAAGATTGCTAGTTCTCTTAGTGAGTTGAGAATCCCAAGAACACTTGACTTTTAGACCATCCCATGTAACACCTGGCTCTTGCTGCCACTGCATTAACAACGAGGGTTCCCAAACGCAGAATCCAGTCAGAGCTCCAGTTTTCATTTGGATCTGTAAATTACAGAAACCCCAGCGCCCAAAGCTAGAATGTGTGTTTCTCATCAGACTCCCAAGTAACTAGTTGCTCTGTTGGAATGTGGGCTCAGGCCATCTGTTCCTGAAGCACACCTTGGGTGACCCCCAGGGAACAGCTTCGTGGCCCTTCTGATCTGTCCCCAGCAGATATGTAGGGCGCGGGTGAAATTCCTGTTTCCTCTAGTCCCCTCACGTAGCACTCCTCTTTTAGAGTCTAAATCTTTTACAAAAGCTTTGAATACTGTGAAAATGTTTTACATTCCATTTCATTTGTGTTGTTGTTTTAACTGCATTTTACCAGATGTTTTGATGTTATCACTTATGTTAATAGTAATTCCCGTATGTGTTCATTTTACTTTCATGCTTTTCCTGCCATGTATCAATATTCACTTGACTAAAATCACTCAGTTAATCAATGGTAATGTGAGTTGTGCCTCCCCTGCCCCCCATGATAGACCACTCACCCTCTAAATCCCCCTGCTTGCGTTTCTTCAGTGATGTTTTCTGGTCCTAGCTTTACAGCTTTGTGATGATAATGAGGCATGGGTGGGCTGAAGGTGCACCTGGGAGGCACGACCGACTCCCCTCACCTCCATCCCATGTTGACCATCTGCTCCCAGGAATAACTTCCAGAAGTGTTTCTCCCAGCTGTGTGTGTTTGAGACCAGGAAGAAGGTTACATACTTGTTCTACAAAGAATGTGTTTTTCAACCCTGCCTTTCTTTTCCATTTTGGATTTTAGATGCTCTCTCCTCTTCAGCCAATTCCATGTTAAAATTACCAACTAAAATTTGAAAACTTTCTGGGACCTGGAGTCTTAGACCTGCATGAGATCTTAGAGGAGACCACGTTCAACTGTTTCATTTACAGATGGAGAAGCTGAGATGGGGGATGGCTGTGATTTCACAAGGAGCTTGGGGTTCCCAGATCAGTGGTGTCGCTGGAACAGGAACCCAGGCCTCCTAGGGGCTAGACATGTGGGAACAATATCTGAGTGATGGCCAAGCTTCTCTTTGAACCCCAAGAGTGGCACTTGCTGAGCCCAAGCCATTTCATATTAAGTGATATGCCTCTTGCCCAAGGAATTCCTCAGTGTGACTTAATTCTGTAAGTACTTACAGTGACAACTTCATTTGATGTCATTCTCTGATTAACAAGGCACCTCCATGGGGCGCCTGCGTGGCGCATTCGTTAAGCGTCTGCCTTTGGCTCAGGGCGTGATCCTGGCTTTATGGGATCTAGCCCCACATCAGGCTCCGCTATGAGCCTGCCTCTTCCTCTCCTACTCCCACTGCTTGTGTTCCCTCTCTCACTGGCTGTCTCTCTCTGTCAAATAAATAAACAAAATCTTTAAAAAACAAAACAACAACAACAAAAAAACAAGGCACCTCCAAGCCTAAGACGACTGGCAATTTTACCCAGAAGTGGGTAAATACTCCTGGGTCACCAAAAACCACACCAGAAGCACAGAGACACCATTTCTCAGGCATGTTGTGAAGACTTGGGAAAATTCCATGAAAGCTGTGCCCTCATATCTAAAGACTTTCCCATGTTAATGTACACGACTGGTGAACTAGTGATACGCTAGCCAAGTCAAGGAAATATTGGCATTTTTTCCTTTTTACTTCCCCAGGGTTAATGAAAAGAAAAAGGTCTTTTAGGTTGGGTGTGGATGCCTTTGTCACCCTGCTGAAGGCCCATCACTGCAACCCATTATTTCCCATTGCTGTTTTGAATTTTTTTTTTTTTAACAAATCAGCAAAAAGATAATGAAGTATGTTCAAGCGCGTCTTGGCTTCTGCTGCTGGAGTCATCCTGGAGTTTGGGGTCCTCAAGGGTTACGAAGGGTTACGACTGCTTGAGCCTGTGCCTTCGAGATGCTGGTAGCACCAAGGTCAGCAGCCTCGTCCTCAAGTTCTAGGGCCGCCACACTTCTTCAGAGACTTATACAGGGGCTCTCCTGCTCGGGGCCAGAAAGAGATAAAGGGTCACAGTTGAATCACTCTTAAATTTTAGCATGGTTCCCCATGGTTCCCCAGAACTATCTAAGAAATAAGTATGGGTTCATTTCATTATTTCCCCAGGAATCTAGCCCATTCCAAGCCCCAGATATTTATCCATGCCCTTTAGAGAGAAAAGAATCAGAAGTTTCTGACTTCTTTCCCGGTATAAGGGAAAGTTAAGGTAACATAACATCAGTGACAGATAAACCTCAAAATGTCATTGAAAAAAATTTTTTTAGCATAGATCATCGAGGGAGAGCCAGCTAACAAGCAGTTTCTGACTTCCACTCCTATAAATTTGGATTCAAAAGGTTCTCCATGGGGCCGTAGAATTTGACCTTTGAGCTGTGCTCTAGGTTTCTCAGATGCCAGCTGTCTGTCGGATCTTACTTTGCAAAACATTTTTGGAGGACATAAGTGGCCTGGGGATGATAGGCAGACTATTATTTTGGTATCCCCCTTATCCCTACCCACATACTGCATATTATTGCAGCCCTTTCTAAAGTTCTGAGTCATTCTTACTAGGTATGAGTTCATAAAAGAGGTAGTGTAGAGATGCGAGGGCAGGAATGAACCTCTCTCCTTTAGCTAGGGACATTTGGCTTTCCACGTAGTGCTTCTCAGACGTCGATATGCACACCAGCCCCCAGAGACTGAAAATGCAGATTCCGATGGGGTCAGGGGGTAGATTCTGGTTGTGGGGAGAGGCCCACTACTGGTCTGCTGAGCATACTTTGAGGATGAGGCTGGAAGGGGCATGTGAGAAGGGCTGTGGGGTTCAACAGTGTCTTTGTTCCCCTGATGTAATAATGCCACGTCTGGGATCCCTATGTAGAGCCCATCTCCTCGGGACTCGGTATTAACCGTGCTTTGGGTTGGAAAGAAAATCACACTGCGAGAGAGCCCCAGTGAGAAACTCAAAGCTGGGGGCTAACCCTCTCAACCCTCCACTCATTTGATATCACTTTTGTCCCAGGCCTTGATGGTTGGTTCTTCTTCCACAGACTCCACTCATTCTGGAAACTCACAGATCCCGTCCTTTTTTTCCTCCTCAGCAAACTATGAGCACTCCCAGCCTCTGCCCTCCACTGAATTCCCTCAGTTCCCAGACCTGGACCACCAGGGGTCGTTGAGGTTGACCAACTGGTGGTATTTACCTCGACTGCTGAAGTCCTATCAGAATCTGACAACAGAATTGGGGCTTTTCATGTTCCATTTGTTCGCATCTGGGCAGTTTCAAGCTCAGGTTATGGGAGAGGCCAAGAAAAGGGGAAAACTGAAGTACTTGGAGGGGAAATCCCACCTCTTTGATAAATTGAGGACAGCCTGCCGAGCCGGGCTGATTTACTGAGGAACAGGCGTTAGGAATTTCTGTCAGCGAGGGCCTTTTTGTAGGTTTGGAGAAGATGGGTACCAGAGCAAGCTCCAAATAGGAGCAGAAAGCTCCTGTGTCTTTATACATCTGTGGACTATTTAGATAAGAAGGAGCTGTATTTAATCATGGAGAGAATTGTTTGCTTAAATAAACGGAGGGAAAGTGGCATGTGTGTGTTTAAGGAGGGAAAGAGGAGGTGGGAGGAAGGAGAAAGGATCCAGCAATTTTCCACAGCTGAAACCCCACCACGTGGTTTTAATTAGGATGACCTTCCCATCACCTGAGCGCCAGAGTCGCTGGATGGGGGCAGGGGTGAAGGCTTTGGAATTCTCATGGTCCTGTCCTTGGGATTTCAGCTAAGCTATGACGTGGGCGGCGTGAGCTCCAAGGAGAAATTCTTACCCAGGAAACTGGATTGATGGTGCTGTGAATCTTGATGAAAAAAGGACAGCTGGTGGGTCCCAGTTGGTTTGGATTTCAACTTTCAACTGCCTGGGAAAGAGCTCAACTCCTTCCCCGGAATGCCTGAGTCCTGGGCCCTAGAGCCACGTGTGCTCAGGAAGACTGTTCATTGGCTAGCCAGGTGGGATCGCCGACCGGTACTTCTCAGAGATTCCTTAGATGTCAGGGCTGAAAGATAAATAAAGCAATCAAAACCCAGAACTGCCTCTTAGATTTCCTTTTAAAAAAGAGATTCATGAAGAAGAGACCCTGTCGAAGATCATGAGACAGATCTCCTGTCTGTTGGACGTTTGGATAACCCCCACCAGCATCCACTGTCACTGTTTGTACTGGGAGTGAGTGGGGGTGGGGGCGGGGTAAGGACCTCAGGTTTGGCTCTCCAGTTCTCTGGAGAGATTATGCAGATCTGAGTAATTTTGCCTCTTGGCCTAGAAGAGTAAGCCTATAATCTGAAGGAATAAAGGTAACACATGCCAAAACCCAAGTGCCTATTTCACAACGTGGCCCACGGACAGCCAGGGTGGGTTCCACAGAATTAGCTGGATTCCTCTGGGGTCAGCATGCCCTCCCAAGGCTGGCAGCTGAGGCCACTGGGAATCTAAATTTGGCTGCTAGTCTTGGCAGGTGACTCAGTGACTTCTAGCTGCAGTATACCCCTCTAGCATGGTAAATCTGGACCTGACCTGGGCCAGGCTTGGGGGAGGCCCCCAGGGCCCCAGAGGGGAAGAAGGGGAGGAGGAGGCAAGAGGAGGCTTGAGGAAAAAATAAGCACCAGCCATAAACTGCAATTAATGTCAGCATGAAGCTTTCCTAGCTCTGCCCCCGACCCGCCAACCCGCCACAACCTGTAAACTCTTCGCATACTCTCATAATTCTCTCAGGCTGTCTCCTTATGTTTGGATGCCTCCTCTTTGCAGTGCCAGGACCAATGGCTATTTATGATATGGAGGCTAGAGATGGGTGATCAAGGCATCCCACAATGGAGCCTAAGCAGGGTCAGTGTAGAGGTACACCAAGGCCCAGAGACTTGCATTTATTTCCACTCAATGGAAGGAAAGGACTCACCTTTAAAACCTTAGACATTAGATCTATGGTGACATGAATCTCAATGAAACAAGGACAGCTGGTGTGGCCTGGTCAGTTTAGATCGTAGCAAAATATTTCCATCCTAGACCCTCCTCACTGTGACCTACCCTCTAGTCCTGGGCTGGAGAGCACAGCTCTCCAGGAGAGGACCATTCTTTTCTCCAGGTCTGAACATTTTCCAGCAGTCCTCAGACTGAACATACAGCAGGTCCAGAGAAAATCCTGTCCTCTTTTCTGACTCACAATTTCCTCCCTGCCTGGTGGATGGAAATGTGTTTGTTCAAGAGAAGTGGTTTCAACTGCAAGGGAAAGAGATCCAGCTTTAAATCAAGTCAAATGAAATTCATGTGTTCCAAAAAGGCGCACACATGCGTACACACAAACACACACACACACTCTCTCTCTCTGTCCACATGTGCCGGGCAAGGTCACAGCTCTGCCCCAGGAGGACTCTTTTTTCCAAAGCACAAACTGCTCTGGGTCTGAATTTGATGCTATCGTTTTTATAATCACTGTTATGTGTTCTGATGATTGTGAGTGGCGTTGGGAATGTTTGTTCTCATGTAATTGCTTGTTTCCTACTGAAATTTCCATGTCAGACCCTTTCATTGTTCTCATTATCGTTCGCCTCACATTCTGCCTGCTGGGGAAGACCCATCACAATGCCTTTGGTATTGTTGGTATGGATTATGGAGCCCCGGTGTAGGACTCCCGCTGGGAGCTCCAGCCTTGTCCTGACCAGCTGGGGTTCCCAGTTGCTGGGCCAAACACAGGGGTTAGGGTGCCTTAACAAGGGCCTGGCCTGCCTCCTAATTTGGGATTAGGCTAAATTCAGAGTGTGTTTTGCACCCCAAGTATTTCAGAGGGAATGTGACCCTGTGTTTCTGATTCATGTGCACTTAACTCATTCAAATGTTGATTTGTAAAGGGCCAGTGATGTCCAAATAAACCTCTAAGGCTTCTATTCCAAGTCAGCCTTTGTTTTTCTTAGGACTTTTTGTGAATAGGGTAGGTGGGAAGAAGGAATCAAACATTTTTGTCTTTGAACCAGGAAGCTGCATTCCACTGGGAATGAAACTTGGTCGGCAGTCCAGGAACACAGCCCTTTGGAATCAGTTGGGCTCTCCACTGGAGAAGTCATGTGCTTCTAGTCTCAGTCAGAACCACCTGGACTTCCTCAAGGCCCAGTCACTGTCCAGGCAGTACAAAGCACTTGAACTTGACTTGTGCTGAAAATGAGCCAGAGCTCAATTAAAAGACCATTATCTGTTTACTTAAAATAAATGCATGTCTCTGGAGAACATGTGGAATTCTGGAATAAACACCCATGCTTGCCTCTTCTTTTCACCTGACATTCCAGCAACCACCTCCCACGAACACTAATTTACTCTTTCAACAGACCCAACCCTTACAGGAACTTGGGGTATATTTTCTTACGGGGTGCGCATGAAACCTGTTTGGAATGGGGCAAAGGATAATGACATTATAAATTCAGCCACGAGTGACTTCTCTGGTCACCAAACCTCTCTAGGGAGCCCTGGGCTTTTGTCCATTTCTCATTTCTTTCATGGGAAACTTAAACATAATTTGTCCTTGACCTTGTGCGTGAAGAGCACATCTCTTTTTGGAGTGTGGATGTGTATGAATGGCTGTCTGTGTGTGTGTGGAGGTGTATATCAGGGTCAGAGTGTGCAGGTGATGGTTTGGGGATATGCGTGCTTGAGTTTATGTTGGTATCTGTGGGTAGTGTGGCTTCAGTATCAGGCCACTGGGATTTTCCCTCCTCACAGACCCCTCGTCTGCGACCCTCACCATACTCGATGCACTGTAGACTGTTCAGCTGTGTGGTGCCAAGTTTGTCTCATATTGATCACTCTTATTCCAGGGATGTCTTTTAATCACTTCAACCTGTCCGTAGGCACCATGAAGTCTAATACTAGTGGCATACACATTATATATTACAACACACCGTACTAATATTATACATGTGTAATTCTAGTCTGCTGCCCCTCACCACTGCCGTTGCCTTCAACAGGGTGCCTTGCACATGGCTTTGCACTCAAGTAACTTGGACTGGTTGGTTAAGAAAGAAGAAGGATGGTTGGAAACAACTGGACATCACAGCATTGCAGATTGTGGCCTACGTGGGAACTTCCAGGAGAAAGGAACATTCCTCTACAGGGCGATGAGGTCGGCAGCGTTCCAACGGCTTTGCCCTGCCTGCATGCGAGGCCCTTTCTCGTCCCCTGTTGGCACTATTGGGTTGAAAGTATCTTCAATAAACTAGCTTTGTTTTTTCCATGAGGAGAGGAAAATGATGAATTCATGCCAGTGGATTTGAATGTGTTAAGGTTGGTCTGGGTTCACAGATGGTGTCCATCAGCGGCTGACATAATCAATGAAATTAGGGAAAAGCTGGTTTTCCCGTATTTCTTTGGCAAAGGACCCAATAACTGACACCGGCTCCAAATTAGGGCTCATGAAGCATAGAGGCAGGACCCTAAATGCTGAGCACCTTCTCATAAGATGCTTTCAACTCCTTATCCTTCTGAACAGTTAAATGCCTGCAGTTGGCTCACTTCCTCTGGGACCATTTATTGACTTTTTAGGATGATTCCCTTCTGCTGCAAATAGTGAAGATCTGAGCCGGCCAGAAAACCTGGGACATTTTCTTGGATCTTTTATGTATAGTGAATTCTTCAAGATTCCTTGTTCTAGGACTCAACTAGCAGCAATAAAACAATAAAACCCAAAAGCAAAACCCTAAATTCAGCATGGGTCTTCAAAGAAAGAATTTCTGATAACCTCACATACACACTCTGACACGGAAAGAAACAGCATGTAAGGTTAGCTCCTCACCTGGTCCATGCCTGCTCCCATGAGGCTGGTCTGAGATATTGGGGCATACACATTGCATTAATCGGGACAGGGTTTTATCTTGTTCTTTCTCTTAATGGCAGCTTGAGAAGAGCCATAGTATTGAAATTGGCTTAAAATACTGCTCCTTACAGGCAAGAAAAGAAAAAAAAGATTAAATCGGACGACTTCAAAATAAAAAACTTCTGTGCATCAAAGGACAGGATCAGCCGTGAAAGGCAACCCATGGAATGGAAGAATTTGCAAATCGTATATGTGATAATGTAATGTCCAGAATACATAAAGAATCCCCACAAGTGAAAAACAAAACCAAATAACCTGATTAATAAATGGGCAACGGACTTAAAATTTCTCCAGAGAAGATACATGAATGGCTAATAAGCTCAGGAAATAAGCTCAACCTCACTCATCATCAGGGAAAGGCAAATCAAAACCACAAAGAGATACCATCTCATACCCATTAGGATGACTTGTACCAAGAAACCAGAAAAGACCAAGTGTTGGCCAGGATGTGGAGAAATTGCAACCCTTGCGTGGCGTTGGTGGGAATGCAAAGTAGTACGGCCGCTGTGGGAAATAATATGGCAGGTCCTCAGAAATTAAAAATAGACTTACCAGTATGATCTGGAAATTCCACTTCTGGGTATATACTCAAAAGAACTAAAGTCAGGGTCTTGAAGACTCATGTTCATAGCAGCATTATTCACAATAGCCTAACGGTAGATGAGCAGGTAAAAAAAATGGAATATTATTCAGTCTTTAAAAAGAAAGGAATTCTGACCCACACTACAACATGAGTGAACCCAGAGGGCATTATGGGAAGTGAAATAAGCCAGTCACACGAAGACAGTACTGTACAATTCCTCTTACATGAGGTGCCAGGAGTAGTCTGATTCATAGGGACAGAAAGTAGAATGGTGGTTGCCAGGGCCCGGGGGGTGGGGGAATGGGGAGTTGTTGAATAGGTATAGAGTTTCAAGCTTGCAAAATGAAAAAAGTTCTGGAGACTGGCTGCACAACAATATGAACATACTTAACACAACTGAACCGTGCACTTAAAAATGGTAAGTATGATAAACCTTGTTATATGGATTTATCACAAAAATAATTTAAAAAAATATTGTCCCTTCTCTCTTGGGCATTTTGGGACAAAAGCTCTTCAAAGTCCAGGAATATATGAGTTGGAAGCTTTGCGTGCAGCAGACCCTTATTTCTGAACTACTTACGCAGTTTAGTGGCCTCCTAATGGAAAAAGACTTCACGGAGGGTTTTTTCCACCTCCTTCTGCTCACCACACTGGGGATTACAAGAGGAAAACAGCTACACCCAAATCAAAAGTGATCAGAACTCTTGCAGTGGCAAGATTTTCCAACCCTGGCAGGCAAGCTCTTCATCCATCCCTCAACACACTCTCTCTCTTTCTCTCTCTTGCAAGCACACAGCCTGCACACACACACACACACACATACACGTACGCACGAGCTTTTCCAGCCAGCTCAGCAGACATGCTCTGTGAGATGACACCATTTCGCGGGTTCTGGGCTGCACTGGGGCTGAGCCCTGAACTCACCTTGCCAGGCCTCCCAGGACTGGGACTGCCTAGGAGTGAGAGGAAGTGACTTCTTTGGGCTTCACTGAGACACTCACAGCTTGACCTGGGTGGCCCTGCTCCTTCCTGGCACCATCAGAGGGAGTGCGGACCCAGGGCTCCACCTTGGAGGGGAAGTGTATTCAAGAAATTTTTGTATCAATCAACAAGGTCCTCCAAAACTGTTACTGCTCACATTACTGCTTATTTGCCATCTCTTCTCCCTAGCTTTTACGATTCCTGTATTGTCTTTTTTTTTCCCTGCTCACTTTTTTCTGTCTTTTCTCTTTTCCTTTTTTTTTTTTTTTTAAAAGAACCATCTTTCTTCATATCTTTCCCTCTGGCTCCTCCCAGGCGCCCCACCCACATCTTCTTATCTGTTTTCTTAGCTTCCCCCTTCTTTTTCTCTTCCTCCGCTCTCTTTCATAGCTGGATACAATCCCTGGCACAGGGAATCTTGTTTTGAGGTGGGACGTGGCAGGGCCTAGCTCAGGGACCCTCTCAGGGAATCTGTCCCAGCCATAGAAGTTCAGGCGGCCTCCTTCACACAGGCAAAGCCAGGCTGTCCCCTCTCCTCACATTTCTTAGTCGCCTAGCTCAGACTGCTGGTAACTTGGGGGTAGCCACGCCTGATATATGGCAGGGACATCACGGACAAATTGCAGGCACGGCAGTCTCTCCAAGGGGCCAGAGGGAACGTGGGTTTGGTTCCTGCAGGTATGAACTGTGGCACACTGAGCCTGCCTGCTGCCATCCGTCCTGGTGCACCCTGGGATGCAGGAACAAAAACAGCCCATGATTGTTTTCCAGCTGGGAGGCACATTCCTTCCACAGCTCCTCACCCTGTAATCAAGCCTTGTGCCTGCCATGCACACGGGGGTCTAAACAGAAGTGGTTTCTCTTCACACAATGCTAACCTATCTTCCATCTGTCAAGTCTGCTTCCCCATCTTGGGACAACTGGCATTGGGCTCTGACACCCTGCTGGGCAGTAAGAGGCCTAGGAGAGATGAAAAGAAGCTCCTGCTTGCCTGAGACAGGAGACAGCTGGTGTCCTCGTTTTCTGAAGAGCTTAGAGAGGCACAGAGCCCTTCAAAAGGGTCCACTTAGCAACCAGCCATTTTCCTCAGTGCTGTTGGGATTTCTCTGGCTGGGGTCCATCAGGGCCTGGAACTTCCTGGCACTCGAGGTAGAAGAACAGACAAACAGCTATTTATCTCTGCCCAGCCAGCTCCATCCAAACTGAGGGAGCGGGTTCTATTGTTTTCAGTCATTGATAAAAGCCTAACTTTATGAGGTAGACACTGTGCCAGCTATTATGAAGTTTGCAAAGATAAAGAAGAAATGAGTCCTGCCCCCAAGTACCTTACAGTCTCACAGGGAAGGTGAGACATGGACACAAATCACCACAGTGCTGGCAAGACATGAGTGTGCTTAAGAGAAGTATGGCTCAGCCCCCTTGAGAGGCAATGCTCTCCAGGAGGATGAGAAAAATGGGGCAGGTGGCACTGAAGTTGGGCCTCACAGAATAGTTAGGGCTGAATATGCCCCATCAGGAAGAGGGTATGTCTTGCACAGGGAGTAGCATGAACTTTGAGAGAGATTTAGGGCATGGAGCTGATGCTGGAGGGCCCAGAAGGTTGATACTTGGAGATTTACCTAATCAGAAGTTGCCTCAAGGAGGCTGGAGAGACTAAATTTCTCTCAGCCTGGGTCTGCCAAAATCCTGCAAGATGTAATGATTGGCCACGTGGAGATGCAATGGCTGCCATTTAACTGAGCCCAGTTGGTACCACTCACAGTGTGATCTGTGGCCTGGCTGTCCCTGATACACAATGAAATTAGTGAAGAAATTGCAATTTAATGGAATAGTTTTGTGTCTGTCGAATCTAATGCAAATTTTGAGCTTGTATTTTACATGCTCTGTTTGTATTCAATTTTTTTTTGTCCAGCAATTTGTTTTTATTGTATTTTATAAAATAGAGTTCCACGACAGACAGGAAAGAAGAAACAACTAGTTTGAGTAGCAACCACCTTAGCTTCTCCCTGCTATTCTTCCTGAAAAAGGCTCCATTTTCCCTCGGCAACATGTGCTCCAGCCTCACACTGTTGGCTGAGGCCTGGTGTCTGAAGACTAATCTGTTTCCTCCTTCTTGGTGGACCATGAGAGCACATGTCGTGTCTGCACTGTGGTGTTGGAGTCTCACATAGTGGGGCAGGGACAGGAGTCTAAGGAGTCTGTGAGAGCAGGGGCTGAACCCGAGTGTCACCACGGCAATGCCACGGGTATGGACTTAGGAGAGGCCTGGCAGCAGCCTGCTCTTTGTCTCTGACCTTTAGAGGTCATCCCATTTCTTTTCCTATGAACTTTTTTCACATGTGTAGTATTTGTAACTGGTTTACTGAATGAACTGGATTTGGCTTGAAATAATGAAATACTGCTCTATTTTGTGACTATTGCCTTTCCTTGGGCTCAGTTGGATCCTAACCTGAGAACTCATGTAGATGCCACAGCTTTCTGGTCCCTTGCAGGTAGTAAAAATCAGTCTCATTTTTCATGTACCAGATAGTGCAGACTCATCTACAAGATCTTAAGTTCTTGGGGTGCCTTGGTGGCTCAGTCATTAAGCATCCAACTCTGGATTTCGGCTTAGGTCATGATTCCGGGTGGTGAGATCAAACCCCATATCCAGCTCTGCACTGAGTGTGGATCCTGCTGGACCCCTCCCCCCACTCATACCTTCTCTCTCTTTCTCTCAAATAAATAAATAAAACCTTACAAAAATTTTGTTAAGTTCTTATTCAAGTTAAACTCTTCCTTCTCTCTCTCTCCACATCCACAACAACCCACGGCAGAGAAAGGATGGGTGGTCCTGCCTCCTCCCGCACTGGTTTTCCTGTTTGTTGGGGAGTGTTGGGTGGGGTCAAGGGAGCCAAAAATGGGTGACGTTCTTGTCTTTGGCTAATGTGTAGTAGTCTGGAATAGGTGCCCTCTAATTTGGTTGGGGCCCAACACTAGGATCTTTCTCTCATGGGGACTTTCATGAATTATTGGAAGTCCTCTCCTCCTCCCAATGGAGAACATTTGTCCTGCAACTGATAAGCAACCCCCTCAGTTCCTGCTTCTGGAAGTATATAACCCAAGCTGTCTGTCAGGGTCCTGCAGGAAGCTCTCATGAGTGTACTCTTTAGATGGGTTCATCTTAGCCACCATTTCTGGCCCAGAGGGAAAACCCTCTCAGGCCCTGGACGGCCACTCCCTGTGCAGCTTCTCATCATGGTGCCTTTCCTTATAACTACCCACCCTCTGCACTCAGAGGTCTTCTGCTCAGAGTCAGACACATAACCCTGGGACATCCAACTGCAGGGGACATTTTTTGATGCTCTCCTAAGATTTTTTTTTTTTTAGCAACCTTTGCTCTGGTCCCAGTGCTCCTTTGCTTGACGTGGGGAGAGGGACAGAGAACATTCATATCCACAATACCAAACTAAACTACCGATCCTCTTCCAAGAAATTCATCTTAACAACTCTCTCCCTCCATCTCTTTTTCTTACCACTTAAACCAAAGGTAGATGATTGGTCATGATAGAAGAGAGAAAACACATTATTTTATATAATATAAATAGTTACTAACAATACAATTTTCCAATTTTATTGGAGAACCGAAAAGGCAAAACCAGCTACAAAAGTATTAGGGAACCAACTACTAAGGTAACTCTAGTTACCACCTAGTAGCACCTAGTTACCACCTAGTTACTCTAGTAGCTACCACCTGCTGCCACTCCAGTCAGGGAGCTGAGGGAAGACGTAGAAACTAAAAATTTAGAATCACTTCCCACCACAAGTAGCAAAAAGATCTGTCATGGTCCCTTTGCCATAGACACCTAAAAAACTGGATGCAATAGATGAATTAGCTATTGTTGAATCCTGGGAAACAAGCAGCTCAGGACTGTGATCTCTGAGAGAAGGAAAAGGAAAGGGGCAAGCTCTACAATTGCCCTGGCTTCTGCTGGGAGTTAATTTCTGGACCGTGGTATAAGGGGAGGGAGCCCAAATAGAAGCCAGTGTCCCACTGAATTTAGAAGGCAGAAATTGGGGTTCAGAGAGGTTGAGGTGGGTGGAATTTGGGAGGTGGATATGGAGAGGAAAGAGTTATTCAGAGAAGGAGCTTCAGAAATGTGCATAAGGGTTCCTTAGTCTTGGGAAACCATTCAAGAGTCTGGGAGAAGATCGCTGCTAAGTAAAGAATAATGACTAAGGAGCTGTCACCAAAATATTCCCAGAGCTCACATAGGGCTGGGAATCCTTCTACCAGACCGTGGGGAGAAAGCTTGTTCAATACTATGAAGACCCCAAATTGGACATGCCTTAATAGTAGGACTTAACTAATCTAGAACAAAGGTTCCTCTAGACCTGCTTGACATAAGGTTGCATAAGAGCACAGAAGATTAAACTGATATGCAGATAACTTACTTGACTGCTGGAATAAAGTTCAATACCCTTTAAAGACATGAAACAAAATCCAGCATTCAATAATGTAAAATTCACAAAATCACCAGATTTGTAAAAATCAAGAAAATGCATAACTCACAATTAGGACAAAAAAAATTACTCAAAAGAAACATATGCAAAACAGACAGGATGGAAATAGCAAAAATGTATTTTATTTTTCCGACCTCTACCCCCAGAGTGTGACTGAACTGAGTAACTCACTTCCAAAGAAAGAATATGGAATGGGAAAAATAGTAATTTTACAGTGTGAGACCTGACAGTATCTTAATCAAATAATCAAAGTTCATGTATCAGTACTATGTTAATGTCATTGATCTCCTGATATGATATCATGAGAAAGGCACTTCACATCTGTGGTATTCTTCCAAAAAACTCCATATAACTCTAGCCTAAACATGAGAAACACTAATGCAGCAACACTGTACAAAATATTTGACAGTAATTTTCAAAACTGTCAAGATGACAAAAGCAACAAAAGATTGGGGAATAGTCATAGTCCAGAGGAACTAAGGAGTTATGATGACTAAATGCAATGTGGCTACCTGATTGGATTCTGGAATAGAAAAGGACATTAATGGAAAACTGGTGAAATCCAAGGAAAGTCTTGAGTTTAGTTTATAGTACTTATCAAAATTAATCTCTTATTTTTGACAAATGTTCTGTAAGGTGTTAATATTAGGAAAAACTAGGGGTTGGATATACAAGGACTTTGTACTACTTTGCAACTTTTCTGTAAATTTAAAATTGTTCCATAATGAATAATTTATTTAAATAAAACAGCTATTATAAATATGCTGAAAATGCTCAAAGATCTAGTAGAAAATATGAAAATAATGAGAAGAATGGAAGACACAGGAAGGAACTATATAGAACTTCTAGAGTTGAAAAATACAATACCTGAAATGAAAAATGTATTGCATGGGAGTACAGCAGATTCTATACTGAGAAGAAAAGATCAGTGCACTTGAGGATAGCAGCAGAAACAATGTAAATGAAACACAAAGAGAAAAATGTCTGAAAAAATTGAACAGAGTTTCAGTGACATATAGAACAATAAGTACCAACTGGTCAACATACACATAATTGGAGTCCTAGAAATGAAGACAGAATGAATACTTGAAGAAAGAATGGTCAAAATTTTCTGAAATTTATGAAAACTAGAAATGTATAAATTCAAACAGCTCAGAAAACCTCAAGCAGAAAAAATATGCAAAAGAAAGCACAACAGGGCATATCATAATAAAGTTGCTGAGAATGCAGGATAAAACATCTTAAAAAAACAGCAAAGGAAAAAGACACGTTAGTTACAAATGAGCAAAATTAAGTTTGACTTCTTGTCAGAAACTATGCAAGTCTGAAGACAGTGGAGTTCTGGGCAGAGTTCTGGTCAACCTAGAATTCTATGCCGCTGAAAATATCTTCCAACATAAGAGAGAAATGAGGACTTTTTTAGACAAACGAAAGCCAAAGGAATTTGTAGGCAGAAAACCTGAACTACCAGAAATGTTGAAGGAAGCTTTTCAGGAACAAGAAAGACAATACTAGATAGAAACTTGGATATGCATGAGGCATGATGAGTGTTAGGAATGGTAAATATATGAGAAAATATAAAAGGTACTTTCTTTCAGTTTTGAATTTTTTAAAGACTCTTGACTGGGGGTGTCTAGGTGGCTCGGTTGGTTGCGCAACCAATTCTTATTTTGGCTCAGGTCATGGTCTCAGGGTCATGGGATCAAGCCCCACACTGGGCTCCGTGCTCAGTGGGGAGTCTGCTTGAGATTCTTTCCCTCTCCCTCTGCCCCTCCATTGCCGCTCATGTGTGCTTTCTCTCTCAAATAAGTAAATCTTTAAAGAAAAAGATGCTTGTTTAAAGCAAATGCAATAGCAATGTACTGCGAGATTTGTGACATACGCAGAAGTTAAATGCATTACAATAATCACACAAAGGATGAGAAGAAGGAAATGCAAGCATATTATTGTAGGACTTTTACATGCTATGTGATGTTATGTGATTATTGTAAGGTAAACTGTAATAAAGATGCACATTATAAACCCTAGAGCAATCTTTAAAATAATTAGAGGTATAACTAAGAAGCCAATAGAAGAGATAACATGCAATATTAAACAATAATTCAATTAATCAAAAAGAAGGCATGAAAAGAGGATAAAAAATGGTACAAATAACGATAAATAGAAAAAAAACTAGATGGTAGATTGAAACCTAACCATAATTATTTAAGATGTGAATAGTTTGAGCTCCACTTAAAATGCAGAGGTGGTTACGCCTGATTAAAAAAGCAAGAACTCAACTATATGCTATCTACAAAAGATGCGCTTTCAGACAGTCACAAGGGAAAGCATAAACGGTTTTGAGCAGCATGAAGATAAAACCACAAAATATCAAAATTTGTGGATGTAACAAATAAAGTCCTTAGAGGAAAAGGTATAGCTTTAAATGCTTAGATGAAGATGGAACAGTCTAAAATCCTGGATCTAAGTGTCCATTTTAAGAATGTAGAAAAAGAGAAGCAAATTAGTCCCTAAGCAAAGAGCATAAGTTGATGAAAAAGAAAGAACAAAAAAAAAGTGAGATATTTAACGAACTCCAAGCTGAACGGTTCTTTGCAGGGAATAAAATGGATAACCTCTAGCTTGGACTGGTGAGGAAAAAAAGAGAGAAGACAGAAACTGCCAATATCTAGACTAGAAGAGGAGACAACCCTAGAGGTACCACAGGCATTGAAAGGATAGTAAGAAGATATTAGTTTTAGAACTTTATGCTAACAAATTTGACATCCTAGATGGTTATCACCGATAACCAAAACTTACTCAGAAGGGATAAAAATCTGAATAGACCCAAATCAATGAAAGAAATTGAAGTCATAGTTTAAAACCTTCCCATGAAGACTGCTCCAGGCTCAGGTGGCTTTGCTGAAACATTCTATCAAACTTTAGGGAAGAAATTATATGAATCTTGCACACACTTAGAAAATAGAGGAGGGACAATTCCCTATTTATTTTTTAAAAAGATTTTATTTATTTATTTGAGAGAGACAGAATGAGAGAGAGAGAGAGCATGAGACAGGGGAAGGGTCAGAGGGAGAAGAAGACTCCCTGCTGAGCAGGGAGCCCAATGCAGGACTCGATCCCAGGACCCTGGGATCATGATCTGAGCCGAAGGCAGTTGCTTAGCCAACTGAGTCACCCGGGCACCCCCCCCCCCATTTATTTTTTGAAGCCATTTTTACTCAGGTGGTTCTAGTCACCATCCCTTACACAATTTGGCCTTTGCATACTGATCTCCAGTGACCTTTCCCATCCTCTAAATCTCCCACTTACTGTAAAGTCACAAGGGAAATCTCTAAATTTCCCCAATTACTTTAGAGGACTGTGATGCCTGGTTTTCTAAACCCTGGCCGCACGAACGAGTACTGAGCACAGCACCTCACACAGCACTGAGATGCCCTTTAACTATTCATGTGAATCAGTGTCACCCAGGATGGATGGAGTGAAAACTCATTGAGGGTATGTCTTCGATACATCACATGGTTCCGTGTATACCCTACAGGTCTGACCTGGGCTTGAGTCCATCCTTGGATCTCAGTAAAGAGCTGCTGCTTGAAACTGCGATGGCTTTTTGCAGTCATCCACATGTACCAATATCCCCAGCACCAGCCTCTTCCAGCCCCCTGCACTTCCTAGGCACCACTTCATTCCTTTTCTCTCTCTCCTGCTCCATCCATTTCCCATTTTGAGAGAGGCTGTGATCTTTATCCTGGTCACAGAGTGACCCGGTAGGAGGCAGAAACAGCGTCCAGAGCCCTGCTTTCCAGCCTTTTGTCAGGTGCCTTTGTTGTATCTTACAGACCCTTTGGGAACCATATGACCCAGGCTGCCTGGTCAATCTACAGTTACACCTGTTGTCTGCCATAGTTGTTATAGTACCCTTTCCATTCTCAGAATTTCTAGTTTGAATTTCTAGTTTATGGTCACTGTAGAGACCCATGGGAGGAAGAATTAGACATTCAGGATTGTTGCTAAGGGTTGAACTGTGTCCCTGAAAAATTCATGAGGAACTGCTAACTTCCAGTACCTCAGAACATGAGCTTATTTAGAAATGGGGTCAGTATAAGGCTGGTATAATTCCTTAAGATGAGGTCATATTGGAGTAGGGGCCCACCCTACTCCAATATGACCTCATGTCCTAGAAAAAGAACAATGTGGAAAGACAGACATGCTCATGGGGAGAACACCATGGAACATGGAGGCAGAGATTGGGGCGCTGGTCTACACGTCAAGGAACCTCAACAATTACCAGCCAACCTCCAGAGGCCAGGAGAGAACAGCTCTCAGAGGGAACCAACCCTGTGACACCTTGATCCTGGACTTTGAGACGATCAGCTTCTGTTGTTCTTCCTTTTCTTTTCTTTTCTTTTCTTTTCTTTTCTTTTCTTTTCTTTTCTTTTCTTTTCTTTTCTTTCTTTTCTTTTCTTTTTTCTTTTCTTTTTTCTTCCTTCCTTCTTTCTTTCTTTCTTTCTTTCTTTCTTTCTTTCTTTCTTTCTTTC